>NW_006203612.1:291568-304687 GCF_000334495.1 Tupaia belangeri chinensis | reverse complement strand
TGCGAAAGAAGTAAGAGTTGGGGGGGGGAGTGAATGGAGAGGTAAGACACTTGTGGGACACAGATAAGGTCTAATATCTGTGGACGAGGATGTGTATGGTGGTCTCAACTGGGCTGGACTGAGGTGTATATCATACTGGGTAAAGTCTCTTCCCAATTTAAATGTTGTATAGAAACTTAATGTATGAATAATAATTAAAAAATGAAATAAAACACACATACACACACCAGGCACATTTGTGTGTGTGCTCAAGATCCTGAAAAGAGGAGAAGGGATTGTAGTGTGTACATCCTCCCAGGGGGTGATTTCTTGCTTTCTGTCTTTCTCTGTCTCTCTAGTGAGTGCACGTGTCTTATAGCAAAATTATCTCTGTAAAAATAAAATCAGCTGACCATAAATATATGGTTCCATTTTGGGGCTTTCCATTCTGTTCCATTGGTCTATGTGCCTGTTTTAACAACAATATCATGGTTTGATTATTTTAGCTTTGTAACATAATTTGAAATCAGGAAGTGTGATGCCTTTGACTTTGCTCTTTTACAAGATTGCTTTAGCTATTTAAATCTTCTGTGGTTCCATAAGTACTTTTTGATTGCTTTTTCTATTTCAGTGAAAAAAAAAAATCACTGGAATTTTGATAGGGATTGCATTGAGTCTATCAATCACATTGAGTAGAATAAGCATTTGGAAATATTAATTCTCCTGATTCATTAACATGGGATAGTTTTCCACTTATTTGTATCTCAGTTCTTTTTTTAACCAGTGTTTTACAGCTTTCAGTGTATAGTTATTTCACCTTGGCTAACTTTATTCCTAAGTATTTTTTTCATAGCTATTATAATTATTCTCTTTAATTATTTTTGGAATAGTTCATTAGTAACTATAGTTAATAAAAATGTACTTTGTAATGGAAAATTACTAAAATAATGTATTTTAAGTATTTTTACTACAAATAAGTGATAAGTACATGAACTAATGCACATGTTAATTCATTTGATTTAATCACTCCACAATTTATATGTCTCTTAAAACATCACATGTACACCATAAATATATGCATTTTTTGTCAACTAAAAAGATAATGAAATAAGAAAGAAAAGGCCCTTATCTCTAGACTCTGTGGTGAGATGCAAAACTAACTTCAATAAGCACCAACTAGCAAACACACCCTAATCACAGTAACCAACCTCCACCTAGTACTTTTCCCAATAGTTAACCCATTCTTAGAAACTCTGTTTTTTTGGTTTGGCATGGTTTAGTTAAGTCTCTCTTCCCTATTATTACAGTCTTGACCTTTGTTTGAACAGTATTGTCTGTTTAACTCCATTTTGTGCATTTTTTTCTTTGACAGATTAATATACACATTTTCTGGGACCAGCAGTTAGAGTAATGGCTATATCACTGGACTCCCATGTAGTTGACCATGGTTCAAGTCCTGTACCCGGTGGCATAAAATCACACCGGGTGAGTGTGTGTGCATGCTCAAGATCCTAAGAAGAGAATGGAGGAGAAGGGATTGCAGTGCAACCATCCCCCCGGGTGGTGATTTCTCGCTTTCTGTCTCTCTGCCTCTGTCTTTCTGGCATGCGCACATGCCCTATAGAAAAAATCTCTCCCCCCCAAAAAATTAATATACACATTTTTCAAAGGAAATCTGTGACTAATATTATAATTCTAAATACCTGTCCTCCACAAGAAAAAAGATATAGTATGAATTTTCCAAAGACAACTTAAGGAAACTGTCTTGGACAGTAACTGCACTGTGACTCTCGCTAAGCCTTACCTTTAGTGTCTGAAACCAGATTAGACAATGAAGGGTGGCAATAGACCTTGTGAGGCACCTGGAGGACAGGTTACAGCAGTGCGTAAGCAAATTTAGGGGATGAAGTTCTTTATCTTGACCAAGTAATGATTTCACAGATGCAGACAAATGTTGCCTCATAAAATTGTACACTTTAAATACTACAAAAGCAGCTGTCTATCAGGAAAATAAAAAAGAAAAATGAAAAAGGAAGAAAGGAAATCATGGAAAAGCATAACTTCAAAGAGACAGAATCGCCCTGTCAGCTAATCTGGAACAGAGGTAAGCAGGTAAATAACTGATCAGTTTATATGGTTGTTTTTGTTCTTGTTGTCTTTTTAAAAAAAATTATATCTGTAAATAGTGGGGAGAACAACTTGGAGTAGAGGGGGAGGTGGTAGGAGTCTACTGGGTCAACCAAAGATGACGACATTCCAGCCTTTGGTATATCGAAAAAACATTTCAATAAAAATTGGCTGAATTTGAAGACCAGTAAATAAACACAGATACTGAAGGAGAAAGCCATCCTTGAAATTAGGCAGACCTGAATATGCATATTTATTTTCTTACCAGTCATGTAATCTTTTTTTTTTTTTTTTTGAGTTTTTTGCTATAGGGTGCATGCGCTCGCCAGAAAGACATAAAGAGGCAGAGAGACAGAAAGTAAGAAATCACCCCCCGGGGGGGATGGCCATGCCTCAATCCCTTCTCCTCCATTCTCCTCTCGAGATATTGGACCCACATGCACATGTGCCTGGCATGAGTTTAAGCCACTGTGTCCAGGACTCAAACAGTTGTCAACTGCATGAGAGTCCAGTGACATAGTCTTTACACCAGCTGCTCATTCAGCCAGTCATGTAATCTTAAACCATTTTCTTTCTAATTTTTAGTTCCCTACATTGTAAAATGAGAACTAAATTTCTCAAGTCCATGAAGTTGCATGAGGATAAAATATACAATTATATATTACATAATATATATAAAACAAAATATGTCATATATATGGGACTTTTAAAAATACATGGAAAATAGAATTAAGGTACAAATTCTGATGCAAAAAATTTGAGAACTCATGTATACTTTTTACATAATTTACAAGTTTTCTGTGAACATTTTGAAGACTACATATGTATAAATACACACAAATGAAATGTATTTGTATATATATATTTTGGTTTGTCAGAAAAGTCATGACATATATTTTCTACACTAAAATGCATCATGATGTTTCCAACAACCCAGTGTCATATAACACTGTGTTCTACAAAATAAATGCCCATGAGTGGACTTACTTCAACTATAACCCTTTATTTTCCTTTATCACTTAAAAATCAATCAAAGAGTTTTACCACTGATTCTATTTATGACTTCATGACTGGTTGCTTATTATATTCATGAACTGTTTAAAAAGGATATCAATAATAACAAAACTGTGACCATGAATACATGAGAAGAATAAATACCTGAAACATGAAAAACCATTAAGGTTTGGGGACCAGCAGTTAGCATATTGGCTATGTCACTGGACTCCCATGTAGTCGACCGTGGTTCACATCCTGGACCCGGTGGCTTAAAACTCACACCGGGTGCATTTTCGTGCATGCCCAAGATCCTGAGAGGAGAATGGAGGAGAAGGGATTATGGCATGGCCATCCCCCTGGGGGGTGATTTCTCGCTTTCTGTCTCTCTGTCTGTCTGTCTGTCTGGCAAGAGCACGTGCCTATAGTAAAAACCTCTCAAAAAAAAAAATAAATAAGTAAACCATTAGGGTTTAAAGCTCATGAAAACTCCTTTGTGTTTTTTAGGAGAAAATATTTTGGATTAAAATATATTTTAATCTCTCTGTCTCCATAACTGCATAGAAAAAGTGTATTTTCAGACAATAGTTTCTTGTAAAGCCATTTTATTTTTCTCAGAAAAGTTTAATGTTTTCATTAATGACTTCTGAACAAAAAGAAGTTTTGAAGTGGTAAAATTATAAATATATCTCTTTGCACACGTTTGGAACCACAGACAATTGTTTCAGTGCTGCCAACAAAGTCACCTAGTACTTTGAAAGGAAGGTTACTTCTTTGTATAGCATTTTTCCTTTTCAATCGTTGGGCCACAGCTTTGCAGTTACATAAGCCACTTTCATCTTGACTCCTAGGGAGGAGGATCCTCACTGCACAAGTTTCATAATCAACCGTGTTATAGTCTCACCATTTTATCTTCTAAATAAAGCAAATGCAGAATTGCAAGCAGGAACTTAAAAATGAAATCATATTTATCAAATCAGGAATGTATTTTTTTTAATTTTATGATTTAATGGGAGAGCCTGACATCTTAGAAATGCATACACTATACAAGATAATAGTTCCCTTTGGATCTATAAAAGAGGTAGATGACAGTTGTAAGTGTAATCTGAACCACTTATAACAAATTCCGGTACTCTGATTAGGCTTTTATAAATTTCTACTGAGTTAAATGGCTCAACAATGTCTTCAACTTTAAGCTTACTCTTGTTTAATAAAGAGAAAAATATTAACTTATAGTTGGTAAAGTGAACCAAGAGTTATTATGTATAGATACACTTTATTGCACTTAAAATGATCTAGAAATGGAGGCAACAGTGGTGTAGTGGTTATGTAGTTGGACACTCATGGGAAGCCCTATGGTTCATGGTCCAGGGCCTTCCTGTTTATATGCTAGGTGTACGCATGTGCCCCTACCCTAGGCCGGCTGAGCCTGTGGTTAGAAAGTGCCCCTACCCTAGGCCAGCTAAGCCTGTCGGGAGAAAGTGATATGGGGACTCTGTAAGCGTTACCCCTCTCTCTTTCTCTCTCTTATCATGCAAAAAATAAATAATCATTTTGAGAAATTAAAAACATACATATTATTTATTTGTGAATATTTGCTTTCTAGGGGGGAGGAACCTGTGATCTAACATCATTTAGGATTCCTTTAAATGATTTAATTATTTTTTTAATTTGCCAGAAAGTGGGGTGGTCACCAAAGACAGTCAGTGAGAGGGAAAGTGGGAAAACATTCACTGGGTATGATCATTCCACAATAATTTCTCCTCCATTTCACCTTCCTTTTGGGATTTTTGGGCATACATGTTCAGATGCCCAGTTTGTTTTAAAGCCATCAGGTCTGGGACTCAAACCGTGTAGTTGGCCACATGAGATCCAACTGCATTAACCACCAGATGGCCCAAATTTCTCATATTTTTTAATCTGGAAGTCAGACACATTTTAAGATTTATGTAACATAATTTATAGCATTTACCTTTAAATAACAAATACATTTATATAAAGAATACAACAACTTTGTATTATTTACCAAGATAATATAAGGTCACAACACAGCTCTGAAATTGGCAAAATTCACATTGATATTTATGCTTCCTCCCAATTAATATTTCTCTGCACTGTTTATTTACTCTCAGCAATGGCCAGCCTATTACTTCATTTTTCAAGCAGTATTGCTCCAAAGGGCATTGTTATTCATCCCTATGGTTTTCTTTCCTTTTATTTAAAAAAAAAAATTCACTTATTTAAATTTGTTTATGTATTTATTTTGATTTGACCAGAGAGGCACAGAGTGAGAGAGAAAGTGAGAAAGCAAGCCACTAGGTCCAGGACTTGAACCATGGTCAGCCTTATGGGATTCTAGTGTCCTTTACCACTATGCCACTTACTGGCCCCCAGAATGGTTTTCAAGACTTAAAATCCAAGGTTTTGAGATACAGTACCAAGACAAAGCAGAGTGAAAGCCCTGTTACTCACTTCATTTCCTGTTAATTATGTCCTTTCATCCTTTGGACATTCATTATCCAAAAATCGTATTATATCCAGTAGTAGAGTAAAAGTAAGTTAAATTTTAAGAGTCTATAATAAAAATTGTGATTGATATATTATACTCAAATCATCTATTATTATTTCTAGAATATTAAGGAAATATCTCATGATATCAGTGGCAAAATTACTTCAATTATGGTTTTTCAGATAAAACTGGTACAAAATATCATAAAGATTTGGAAAAATTATTTATGTAAAATTGGATTTCCTCTTATTTAAGTTTCATAGAGATGATAATAATCATCCTGAAACTATGGTAAATGAAAGCCAATTCATCAAACTTTTTTTTTTAAGGTTTTTGCCATATGGTGTGTGTGCTTACTGGAGAGAGACAGAGAGAGAAATATAGAGGGAAAGTAGAAATTAACCCTCCAAAGGGGATGACTATACTTCAATCCCTTCTCCTTCATTCTTTTCCTGAGGTTTTAGACATGCGCGCACACACACACACACACACACACACACACACACACTCCTGGCATGTTTTAAGCCACCGGGTCCAGGACTCAAACCATTATCAGCCATATGGGAGTCCAGTTTCTCAACCTCTATGCCACCTGCTGGGTCCTCAACAAACTTCTAGATGTGTGTATAGGCACTACAAAATATGAAATTTCTTAATATTTAGACATCCACATATTTATTTTTCTTGTACACTTTAGGTAAAGAAAAACTTTTTTTCTGTGTTTACAAAAGGTTCTATAAAATAAATTAAAAATAAAGTAAAATAAAAAGGCTATATGCTAAATACTAGCTTTTAAAAATCAAGGTATCTTGCATTTGTATTCTGTCCACACCTTCTCTTCTGGCTACAGCATTGAGACACAAATACTTTCCATGCGTCACTGTGCTTTCACAGCTCAGTAGTCCTAAGTCCTTCTTCCATCTCTTTCTCACCCCACTCTCTCTATAGACTCAATCTAACCCTCAAACTCAATTTTCATTTTTTGGTCTCACTCACCTAGCCAATAGCCATATCTGCATCAATTCTGCAATTAGCATCTACAATTATGATTGAATCACAAAAGTGCTAGAGATTTAGAAAAAAAAAAAGGAACAAAATATGTTTTAGACTTAGCCCTAGAAATTTTCTTATCTATTTAAACTGACTTAGGTCTTCAATGCTGCTCAATACATTTTTATTGATTTATTTGTGTTTTCCTATCTTTTGAATTTTTCCTCATGGCTGTTCTGAAGATAAGTTATGCTATGATCTGAATGTGTTCCCCCCATTCATGTGATGAAATTCGATTGTAATGAGATTAAGAGGCAGAAAATTTACTTCAATTATGAACCTAAGAGGTGGGACCTTTTGTAGGTGATTAGGATTAAGGTTATAACGGTGTTCTCTCATGACTGAATCGTGGTAGGTTTATAAAGTAAGGCAACAACTAACCTTACATTTTCCTGTAAACATGCTTGCCCAAATTCTTTTAAATATGCGAACTGAAAAGACGCTTAATATACACTAATACCTGATTTTATCTTGCTAAGACTTTTAAAATCAGCCACCTGCTAAATATTTGCTTTCTGTGCTTACTAACAAAGCAGGATACTATGGAAAGACGTGATGGATGGCTTTAAAATGAAGAAAAAAATGAGTGAGTAAAGGACAAGTAGAAATGTGATCAGACTATATCTGAAAATTGAAACTTTGGAAATTAGTCAAACTTAGTGTGACCATTTGCCATAATTAACTTCCTCTCAATTCCTATAGCTGTGGGTATTTCTGAAATAACTTGGATTTTAATATAAACATATATTGTATTTAACATAGGTACATATTGTATTCATCAGACTGTCTATATGCATGTTTATATAGACCACATATATGTGTATATGTATCCATTTGTTATTTATCTACCACAAACCCTCCCAAGTACTCTTCTGTTCTACATTATTAAACTATGAACTTTCTTTCTTTAATTTGTTACAGGGTGCATACACTCCCAGAGGAAGGGAGAAAGAGGAAATGGATACATCACAATCCCTTCTCCATTCTCCCCCTGGGATCTTCAGCACAAACACGCACATGCTGAATGCTCCAGCACATTTCGTGATTTAGTCATGAATGCAGAGGCTAATTGCAGAATTGATCCAGATATGGGTATTGGCTGGGTGAGAGAGACTAAAACATGAAAATTGAGTTTGAGGGTTAGAGTGAGTCTATAGAGATAGTGTGGTGAGAAAGAGGTGGAAAAAGTGCTTAGGACTAAGCTGTGAAAGCACAGTGACACTTGGAAAGTGTTTGTGTCTCAATGCTGCAGCTTGAGTCTCTCAAGCCACTGGGTCCCGGACTCAAACTGCAGTTGGCCATGTGTGATCCAGCCACCTTAATCACCATGCCATGGGCTGGCCCTAAACTCTGAACTCTTTTGAGGGAAAAGTCTAGGGTAGATTGCTTTACTGGTTCGAATTCTTCAATTTCTTTGTATCAGTAATTTTGATCTGTTTTTTAAAAAATTGTATTTATTCATCATTTATTGTTTAACTTGAACAAAGAGAAATGCACAGAGAGAGAGAGGGAAAGTAAGAAAGCAAGCTGCCATGCCCAGGACTCAAACCATGGTTGGCCATGTGGGAATGTCCAGTACCTCAACCACCTGCCACCTGCTAGTCCCCTGAGAGAGAGATGGACTTGATGCCACAATCCTCCAGCCTCCATAGGTTTTTGCCATAGGGCATGCATCTCCAGGCCCCTTAACTCTGAATTTAAACTTGCTTTAGTTAATTAAATTAAGCAAAAAAGATAAGCTAAACCTAATCCTTAAGAAACCTTGTGGGTTTTTAATAGCTCCCTTGTTCCTTTGCCATTGTTGGAAGAAGAATATATCCTACAAAGTATGTTAATCCCCAGAGGAGAATAAAAGACAAATGGAACTGGGCTATCCCAGGCAATCCCAGACAGTTCAGTTAATTCCAAACAAATAAAGAAGTATAAATTAGCCCAGCCTAGATCACAAACATCAGAAAACACACAGATTTGTGAAATTGTTAAACGTTGTTTAAAACTATCACTTTTTGTAAGATTTTGTTTTACACTATTTTTGTGATGATGGCTAACTGCTACATGCTCTACTATATAAACTTCCTTGAATCTCCAATGCTAAGCACATTCATTTTTAATTCAATATTCCTATTAGTGGTTATGAGCAGATACTTAGGAGTTCAAAATATTTTATAATATGTCTCCATTTTATTAAAAGCTAAATACTTTTCAAGACAATATAAAAAGCATTTTATGAAAAATAAATGCTTTGGTGAATAGGGCAGGGCTTTTTTTTCATTTATGAGAGAGAAAGTGAGAGAGGAAAAAGAGGAAGAGGAAGGAGACAGAGATAGACATTCTTGATAGATAGGAATGTAAATTAATATAGCCATCATGAAAAATACTGAAGTGGTTCCTCAAAAAAGTAATACAAAATGATCTTATAATTCAATTATTGCACTATTGGATGTATTCTAACAGGAAAGGAAATCAGCATGGCAAAGAGCTGTCTTCACCCTCAGGCTCCTTGGGGCACTCCTCACAGTGGCTGAGACGTGGAATCAACCCAAGTGCCTAATAATTGATGAATGGATACAGAAACCGTAGCATGCATACACAACAAAATCCTATTCAGCCATATAAAAGGACAAGATTTAGTCACCTGAGGCATCATCAACAAGCCTGAAGGAGATAATGCTAACTGAAAATAGACCAGGCACTGAAAGACAAATGCCCAAAGCCCTCACTCACTAGCGAAAGCTTAAAGATGTGATTGCATAGAAGTGGAGAGTGGATACCAGAAGTTTAAAAAGGGAGGAGAATGAGAAACATGAGGAGAACTTGGTTAATAGATACAAGAGTGGAGATAGTAGAATGAGTTCTAGAGTGCCATCACAGAGTCACAGTAATTGATGACAAATGAATGGTTCAAAGTAAGAGTGGATTTTGAATGTGTACTACACAAAGTAATGTTAAATGATCAAGATAGCAACTATATTTACCAGCCTGACATGGTCAGTATACAATGTATACACGCTTTGATTCACCACTTTATAAATTAATATATGTATAATTAATATAATTAAAATATATAAATTAATATATGTAAACTAGAAAACTGCTTACTTTTTTAAATTAACTGTGTCATATTTGAGATAGTTTTATGACCAGAAAGTGACTATTTAGATCATTTAAATAGATTATATTAATACATCTTCCATATATTTTAATTGATAATGATCAAAGATATAATGAAATGTTCCACATTAATAAATCATAGAGAAATATTAATATATAACACTACAGATACTGTTGTAGTTTAACATTTAAAATATTTAGTCTTGATTTTTAATGAATGGTTTTATTTTTATTATTATCCTGGCAAGCTTTTGCTATAAGCAGGTTTTCTGCAATTAGCCATTTTATTTATATTCGACCATGCTTATGTGCTAAGATACTCAATTCGGTTTTTGCTTTTTTTTTCCTTATTCAAGGGAGTTATTATCTAGAAAGTCAGTATTCATTCTGTTGAGTTCTTAGTAATAAGATTATAGTTATAAAGCTTCTTTGTAAAATATAGAACACTATGCAAATTAAAAGAATTATACAAATTTCTGAAAGATAATTAATGATAAAGTATTATTACAAATCATCTTCAAATTATTAGAAATATCTTCATTATACCTGTAATACTCATATTTTAAAGAAATGAAATATCTAATATGTAATTAAATCTAAAATAGTGTTTATTTGTATTTTAACTATTTTGTTTACCTATAGGAACTTTGTTTTTCTAAGGCAAATATCTTTTATTATTATTTTGATTTGCTGTAGTTCATGTGTGCTCACCAGAGACAGACAGAGTGAGAAAGGGAAAGTAAGAAAGGAAGCCACCCACTCCCACCACAGACGCCCATGTGCATTAACCACCACACTACCTGCTGACCAAGGAAGTTTGTTTGTTTGTATGTTTGTTTTTAATAAGAAATGTACACATGTTGGAATATTCACTTTGCAAGCTAAATAATGTGACTAAATGTACGAAAGAACTTGAAATAAGATAAAATTTAAAAAATAAAAAATATAAACAAAAAATTCTTGCAAAAAATAATAATTTGAACTTATCTGTAAGTGAAACATAAATAAATATAGTAAAGTTAATAATGGAAATAATAGAAATTCTCCTGGGTATTTTTCAATTTTAAATCATGACCGTGTCTACTAGCTATTCTCCATCCCACTCTCTGGTCTCTAGAGGCTGACTTGAGTTGAGAGAATCAAAACATTCTCTCCTCTATGTATTCTGCCTGGATGTGGGGAATCAGAGGGTGGGAGAATCAGACTTAGCAGGTGAAGCAAGTTCATCAGTGAGTTTGAGTGTGGTAAACTTTTCCTTCCTATCCTGGTCCTCTAGTAACACTTTCTCTTGTTGGTTTCCCTAACTTCTGCCCACACCTGTGGTTAACTTTTTATTATTATTATTATTTTTTTTTTTTTTTTTAGTTTTTTTCATTGTTTTATTGTTATTTTGTATTTGGACAGTCAAAAGGATATTTCATACTAAAACAAATTACCAAGAACAAAGGACATCAGGAACTCTTGATATTCACGATTCTGCTTACCCACAGGAAGCACATTCTTAGACATAATGGAAATGTGCTCAGCTGAGCTGATCACATTACGGTTTTTCTGTGTTCAATCATTTTAATAATGGGTAAGGTTTACTTCTTTTTTCTTTTTTTTTTTTCAGAGTTTTTTGTTATAGGGCACGTGCGCTCACCAGAAAGAGAGAGACCAAGAGATAGAAAGCGAGAAATCACCCCCCTGTGGAATGGCCACACCACAATTGCTTCTCCTCCACTCTCATCTCAGGATCTTGGGCACGCACGCACACGTGCCCAGCATGAGTTTAAACCACTGGGTCCAGGACTCGAACCGCAGTCAACTACATGGGAGTCCAGCGACATAGCCATTATGCCAACTGGCTAGTCCCACATTAAGGAAATAATTCTTTAAAGATTTTTTTTTTAAAAAGAAAAAATTCTAGATGAAGGTAATTTTTTTTTCTAATTAAATTACTACTTTAAATGCATGTCCAAGAAAAGAATAAAAATAGCTATGCTACTAAATCATTTTAACTAACATGGCAGATTAGAAGTGATCATTTAAGAATTAGAGATTGACTCATATCTTAAAAAAGTTTTGTATCTGAACTATAATTATATAAAGAAGTAAACAACTTTTAATTTCCTGAAGTAGTTGGAAAATTAACATTTTTCATATTTGGAATCACAGTAAGTGTGTTTGGTGTGCACCATAGATTATATATAACTGTTCACAAACTCTTCTCTAAGAAAAGCTTGCTTTCTCACTTGATAGACATAGGGCTTGGCTATAACTTGACTTGGACAATGAAATTTTAGGTCCATGGTGTAAACCACTTGAAGCCATAGTATTATTCGTGGGTGGTATTCTCGTTGTCATTATGGAATCTTTTTTTCTTTTTTTATCACATTCTTCAGTTTGGAAAGTACAAGCACTTCTTTCCCTTACAACCAACACATATCACAAAAAGGAAAAAGAAAGGAATCTTTAAATCACAACTTAATTATTTTGGTATCTCTCTATCTCTCTGGTGAGCACATAGCCCTACGGCAAAAATATCTCTTAAAAAATGAATAGAAACTGATAATCAGAATATATAGAAAAATCAAACAGCTCATCTGCAGAAAAAAATCTAATAATCCAATTAAAATGTTGGCAGTCAATCTGAATAGACAACTCTCAAAAGAAGAATGGCTAAAAGGCACATGAAAAAATGTTTGACTTCTTTTATCATAAGGAAAATACAAGTCAAAACCACAATGAGGTATCAGATACTGCATCCTCACTCATTAGTAAACTACCGAAGGACCTTATAGCATAGTAGAGAGAGTGATGGTAGATTCTAGAAAATGCATAGGAATATGGGTTTTTGTTAACAGACACAGCACTGCATGTACAAAATGGAATAGCTTATGGAGTGATGTGCCACAGTGGGGTATAAATCATCATTGAAAATTCAACATATATTATAGTTTCAAGAATACTAAAAGAATGAATCTTGAACGTGTGCAAAATAATGTAATGTTAAATCTTGAAGCTGATGAATGTTTATAACCTTGATTTTATTATTATATACTGAAAACTTGCTTTTAAAACAAGCATACTGTACCCTACAAGGATGTACAATGATTACATTTTAAAGTTAGAAATTACAATTAAATAAAGAGTAGGAAGACTTTTTGTGGCCACTTGCTGTGTTTTGTGTGCATTGGCATTTATGTGTAGATTTGTATATTTAGATAGCCATGCCCTCTTCTGCTGCACATACAAGTGGAGCACATCATAATTAATCCCGAGACATCAATCATTCATAGAACTGTGTGGGCTAAGTTAGAAATCTCTTTTGTAATAGAGAAAAAAGTGGTGAAATGCATATTCCTGCT
>NW_006203612.1:282616-291379 GCF_000334495.1 Tupaia belangeri chinensis | reverse complement strand
CGTTTGTAATAGAGAAAAAAGTGGTGAAATGCATAGTCCAGCTGTATGTGGATGTTCACCCACACATTTTCCTGCTCATATTATGGCACCCAATGATGTCATGGGATAAATAGATTATTTGTGTGTGTTAGATCTTTCCATTTTATTTATGATATCTATAAAAATGTTATTGTCTGTAATTTCCATTTTGTTTGATTTTCCAAGAGTAACTGTGTTTCTAATCATATACAATCTATAAATGTCATTTCTCATATGGTTTTCATTTCCTTAATGTTTACGTTTTTCTCCTTTTGTTAGTTCCTTGAGCTTAGCTAGAGTCTTTTCCATATGGTGATATTGTCTTTAAAAAGAACCTACTTTATTTTAAAACTTTGATAATTTTTGTGAACTTCTGTCACTTTTTATTGTTTCTAGTCTTTTATCACTGTATAGGAGCAGTATAGTGGCTCTTTTCAGATGATGTCAGGAGGGTATAGTTTTGGTTTTTTTGTTTGTTTGTTTCTTTTTAAGCAACAGTATACAAAGAGGTGGGGAGAGCAACTGTGAAGCAGTTTTCTCACCTACTGAATTTACAACTAATTCCTGCCCAATAAAACTGGTTATTGTCTTGGAAGTATTTTTTGGAGCATATTTCCTAATTCCAATGCTCTTGGCTAGAGAACCAGTTTAGATGGCATGTCAGTGATATTTTTCCTTCAGCTCCATCTTTTCTACTCATCTATATTCTTAAGCTAGATCTCCATAGAGTTCCTAACCTTTAATACTCTGGCCCAACAACTTTGAAATCTGGTTCTAATCAAAATATCTCCAAACCCAGCCTTACTTTTGGGGAAATGTGTTTTCTGCTCAGCTAATAGGCAGTGTGCATAATTTTACAGTAGTACAAACTTTGACTATATCTATATATATATACTATATATCTCTCTATATATATATGTCTATATATCTCACTATGTATGTCTATATATTCTATATATGTGTGTGCATACACACACACACACACACATATATATATATAATTTTTCTGAATAATTTTTTTTCATTTAATATGGAGGGCTTATGTCCTCTCAGTTTTGTATTATTTTTAGATTACTATGGGGTTTTTTTATGCTACTAAAGTTTATTTTTTTAAGAGATTTTTGCTATAGGCACGTGTATTCACCAGAGAGACAGAGATAGAAAGCAAGAAATCACCTCCCAGGCAGGATGGCCATGTCACAATCTCTTCTCTGTTTTCCTCTTGGATTCTTGGACACACATGCACACACACCAGCATGAGGTTTAAATCACAGGGTCCGGGATGCGAACCACAGTCGACTACATGGGAGTCCAGTGACGTAACCATTACACCATTTGCTGGTACCTACACTAAGGACTTTTAAATTTTATTTTATACTTTCTTATGTACATTAAATTCTTCTATATCTTTATAACATACAATAAGGTTTTTCAAAGCATGTATGCAATGTGTGATAATCAAATCAAGGATATTACCATATACATAGTTTTCAACAAAGAACCTTACATCCTTGTCTATTTGTTAAATATTTTCTGGCTGGGCCTTTCCCAGTCGCTCCCCACCGTTCACCACCTCTCCCCCCATTTAGCCTCTGGTATATATTCTGTATTCCCCATTATCGTGTCTTTGAATCTTTCAATTTCTGATATAGAGTGCAGACATAAGGTAAATATAGAGTCGGGATATACTGTGTTTGTCTTTCACAGTCTGGTTTGTTTCATTTAGCACTAAATTTTTTATATTTGTCCATTTTAAATCAAAGATTGAGTCTTGCTGCTCTTATGGTTGACTAGTATTCCGTAATATATATGTGCAATAATTTTGCTAACTCAGTCATCAATTGTTAAGCACTTAGGTTGATTCTATGTCTTAGTAACTATGAATAATTCTGCATTAAACACAAATGTGCAAGTATTTTTCTAACTGCCTTCCTGTCCTTTACATAAATACCAAGGAGTCAGATTGCTCGGTCATATGGTAGCTCTATTTGTAAATATTCGAGAAATTTTAGTATAGTTTTCTACAGTGGCTATATATACTAACTTGCATTCTTATCAACATTACAAGAGGGTTCCCTTTTTACCATCATCTCACCAGCACTTGTTCTTAGTTAATTGTTTTTGCTGGTGGTGGTGGTGGTGGTGGTGATGGTGGTGTTTTTCATCTGACTGGGGTTAAGTGATATCTCAATGTGGTTTTAATTCACATTTATCTTATGATGAAAGATGTTGAACATTCTTTTCATATGATTTTTGTTCCATTGTACACCTTCCTATGGGAGTTTCTTGTTCAGCTTATTTGCTCATTTTTAAATTGGATTATTATTTTTTTCTGTGAGTGAGCTACTCAAGAAATTGCCTGCATTTTAGGAGTCTTATTTAAGAAATTTTTGTCTATTCGATTGTCTCCAAGTGTTTCTCCTGTATTTTATGCAAATTGTTTTAGTCTGAGGTTTTACATTTAGGTCTTTTTGAAGTGAAGTAGATTAGAATATCTTTTCACCACCTTCTTTTAACTAAAGACTTTCATATCCTTTGGAATGTGAAGAACTGGTAGAACTAATTATGTCATGGAAGCATTTGAACATTTTACATAATCTTCCTCTTTTTTAAAAAATTTTTCCAGAGGACCTATGTGCTCACCAGAAAAAGACAGAGACACAGAAGAGAAGGGAGAGAGAGGAAGAGAAAGCATCACCCAATGCTCATGGTGATAACTAACATTCCGTCTCCATTCCTCTATCCCTTTGGGATTATAAACATGCATTCACATGCCCATACATGACCACAGTCAACCATATGAGATCTAGTCCCCCTAACCATAGGGCAACAAGACCCACCCCACATAATCTTAGTATTTCTAAGTGAAATTTTCTTATTTTTTATACATTCAGTTATTTAATGTCAGGTTTAGTACTAGACACTAGACTGACACTAGACTGAATGTCAGGTTTAGTACTAAACACTAGACTGACATTAGACTGAACTTTACCTATATGAGTAAAACATTTCTCAGTTCCTCACGTTGCTTACAGATGAGGGAGGAAGTCATAATGCAGAACAAAAAATGTGATTTTTAATAGACATATATACTAATCAATTGAAGGACTGAATCATTTTTCTGAGTTGATAAGAAAAGGTTGATAAATAAGATTTTGACATTTGACCTGAATTCTTGAACAGTAACAAAATATTCACAGGTAAAGAGTAGTGGAGGAGAATTAAAAGTTAACAGCACTGGGACCAGCAGTTAGCATAATGACTATGTCACTGAACTCCCACATAGTTGACCGCAGTTCAAGTCCCGGACCCGGTGGCTTGAAACTCACGCCGGGTGCGTGTGTGTGCGTGCCCAAAATCCCGAGAGGAGAATGGAGGAGAAGGGATTGTGGCATGGCCATCCCCCTGGAGGGTGATGGTTTCTTACACTGTGAATAATCCACAAATTGCTTAACTGCTACAAATCAATAAAAATTTGAGGGGCCAGTCACATGGCCTGGTGGTTAAAGCATCTGGCTCTCATACGGCTGAATGTGCAGTTCAAGTCCCAGACTAGTGGCTTGAAAAACACACCAGGCACATGTGCATGTGTGCCCAGATTCCCTAGAGGATAGTGAAGGAAAAGGGATTGGTCATCCTTCCTAGGGGGGTGCTTTCTTACTTTCCTTCACTCTGACTTTTTTTTCTTCTGGGGAGTGCACATGCAAATTAAAAAATAATAATAACTGAATTGTTTCTAGCCATTTGTTGTTACATGATACTAAGGTTATTGTTCCACAGCTCTTCCAGAAATACATGTTAATATCTGTAAAGTAGGTATGCACTTGTTCACTTTTTCAAAAAATATCTTTTTTGTCAAAAGTAGCTATACCAATCCATGCTCTTCCATTAGTGTGTGAATTGCATTGTTGTGTTATGTTATTCCTAAGGCATAGTATTTTTAGCTTTTTTAAAAATAATCATGTAGGTTAAAAACGCAGATTTGATTTGTACGTGTCTATGACTGAGTTTGAGCATATTTTCATACATTTATTAGCCTCATGTGTTTTCTTTTCTATGATGTGTCAGTTCAAGTATTTGCTAACTTAGTTTGATAATTAATCTGTATTTGTGTGAAGTGCATTTGTTTTCCAATGTTCTTCTTTGTGAAATCCTCCTAATGAAAAATAACCCAGATAAAAGTGTGGAATATTTACACGGAAAAGGAAAAATTTCAATCAGTAGGTAAATACATGAGTCTCCTGCTCCATTTCAAAGTTGATCTATCTGACTAGGAAATGCTTTCTCTCTCTTTGTTTTTTTGTTTTGTTTTTGTTTTTAAGGGACCTTTTTGCTATAATGTGCATGTACTTGCTAGAAAGACAAAGAGATGTAGAAACAGAAAGTGAGAAATGACCCTCCAGGGGAAGATGGCCACGCCGCAAACCCTTCTCCTCCATTCTCCCTTGAGGATCTTGGTCACACACACCCAAGCACCTGGTGTGAGTTTAAGCCACTGGGTCTGGGACTCAAACCGCAGTCGACTATGAGGGAGTCCAGCAACATAGCCATTATGCCATCTGCTGGTCCCCTGACTTGTAAATGTTCTCTAAAATTAACATTGACACACACACTCTTCACTTGCACATTTTTTTCTATTTCATTATTGCTTTGTTTTTTTCCTCAAAGCACCTATTATATAACATCACTTAATACATCTGTTATACATTTCTCCAATAAAATGTAAGACACAACAGAGAAAATTTTAATTTTAGCACTGCATCTTAACTGCCTATGATTGCCTATAAAAAACTAGAATATAATACGTGCTAAAGTATTTACTATTAAATGAGTAAATATATTTAACTAAGTCATGTGTCTCTACACTTTACCATCTCTTTATTTTTTTGCAAATAAATATAAAAAAGTTAAATGGCATGGTAGCACTCAAAATAATAACAGGATAGTTGTGGTCTATCATCACAGAACTTGCATGTGTTTCTCCATTGTGTAGGTTGCCAATCCACTTTGAAACTTTCTTATATAAGAAATAGGATTGATAATAGTCCTTCAAAGTTTGCTAAGAACCTTGAGTGAAATACTGTTTATAGCTAAAGATCTGTAAATTTGAAAGTTTTTACAGAATGTTAGGTTTAATTTAACATCAGAAAGATTCAACACGCAGATCCACAGAAGAAGGTAAGACTGACTTTTTCCTGAATTTGTCTTGAAAATTATTGGTCATAACATCAGAAAAGGAAAAATTTCAATCAGGATTAAAAATTTAAGACTACCCAAAACTCAATAATATAAGATAAAATTTTGTTTTATGTTGCAGCAATTTGAATAGTTGTCTTAGAAGGACATAGGTCCATTGGTTGAACCATACTACAATAATTAAAATGTTTTATTGTATAGATCAGAATTGTTTGCCCAATCACACCAAAGTCAATTTGTTTAACTCTCTACAAAAGTTTTAGCAGACTTCTAATGAAAGAAAATGAAGATACTTAAGTACTATAAAATAGTTTTATGAGAGCATTTGTTTCTGTTAACTGGTTTGTGCTATTAAACATTTTTCTATAATAAAAAGGTCTAAAAGAAAGTTTTCAAATTAATTTATGGATTATTCTATAGGTTTAAAAAGATTATTTTTAAGAGGTTCCTTTTAAAGTGTAACTAACATATAAATATGTAGTATTCTCCTGCTATTGCAATTATGTACCAATTGCCATAATTTGCTTATTTTAAAAATCACCAGGACCAGCAGATAGTTATGATACTGAACCACTACTTAGTCAACTGAGGTTCAAGTCCCGGACCCAGCAGCTTAAAAACTCGTGTGTGTGCATACCCTAAATCCTAAGAGGAGAATGGAGGAGAAGTGATTGTGGCATGACCATCCCACCTGGGGAGGGGAGGGGGATTTCTTGCTTTCTGCCTCTCTGTCTCTTTCTGTGTCTCCAGCAAGCACACATGCCCTATAGCAAAAATCTCTCCTAAAAGAAAAAGTGAAAAAAATCACCAAAATATTTAATTAAAAGTAGCTTCTCTTGGGTACCAACAGTTATCATAATGGCTATGTCACTGAATTCCCATGTAGTCAACGGCGGTTCAAGTCCCAGAACCGGTAAACTCACACCGGGTACATGTGTATGCCTGCCCAAGATCCTGAGAGGAGAATGTATGAGAAGGGATTGCAATGTGGCCATCCCTCCTGCAGGGTGATTTCTCGCTTTCTGTCTTTCTGTTTCTCTCTGTCTTTCTGGTGAGCACATGTGCCCTAAAGCAAAAACTTCTCAAAAAAAAAAAAAAAAAAAAAAAGGTAGTTCTCCCACCAAAAAATAATTTAGTGATTAATTAAATCAATGATTTTTATTTTACTGAAAAATAATGATTTATAAAATAAAATATAAAATACACTGTTTCTAAGAATATTGACATTTCTACTCATTTTAATTTTTTCAGTATTTTTTTATCTTAACAACAAAGTACAGAACTGTTAAAAAGAATTTAGAGTTGTTTAATAAGCTTAATAAATTATATGCTTTTATGTTTTTGTGTTTTTCCATCCACTATATAGCTAGTGGTTTTAAAACTTCAGAAATCTGTTTTAGAGATCATTCATCAGACTGGTAGGCAATCTACTGCTGGTTTATGATCATTAACTCATATGCTCAGTGCCATTCACCATCTCATCTCATGTTCCTTGGAGAGCTTGAAATCACCTATCATAATAAATCAAAACAACAAACAGAAATCAAGAAGGATTACACATAGCAGTTCTGCATTGCCAACATCCCACACTTGCATTTTCCCAGCCTATCAAACTGAAAATAGTCAAAACATGTTTATCATTTTTCCCCATGCTATAATAAATTTCTTTTCCCAACTTCCCTATTTCTGCTGATGGCACTGGCATTCTTCTAATCATCCAGGAGAAACAAAACAAAACAAATCAACACTGTGCACATATCATAATGCTTCCTTCTCTTTAGATTTTGCATGTCATTAAACACCACCTCTAGTGGAATTAACCTCTAAAGGGTGACTCCAGCTTTATTTCACCACTAACTTCAACTTACTTAAGTACCTCTACACCTCTCATCTTATCTTTTATAAGAGTATCCTAAAGCAGAACTGTAGCATTGATTCATTGGACCCTTCTATCTTTTCAGGCAGATTACATTCTCCAGGCACAACTGGACTGAATCACCAATTTGCTCAGTCTCCAAAGCTTCTTTTACCTCCTCAAAAGCCCACATCAACAACATTGGCTCCCAGTACAGAGTGAATATAGAGTTCTTGTGGGTGCCACTATCATGACTTCTTTTATTTTTTTAATTATCTATTTATTATTTATTTAAATTTGCTTTAGGACATATGTACTCACCACAGAGAAATAGAGAGAGAAAGTGAGAAAGCAAGCCTCCTGGTCCGGGACTAGAACTGCAATTGGCCAAGTGGGAGTCCAGTGTCCCAACCACCACACCATCTGCTGGTCCCCCCACTACAGTGAATTCTAAAATCAAAGGGGCCTGAAGGTGGTCAAAGGTCATATGTCAGTGATATAACAAGGATGCAAAAACAACCAGAGAACACACAATACCAAGTTTTCTGTGAACATTTGTCATTTCTAGACTTCTTGTCATGAAAAGTGCTTGTATTTTGGATTTTATGATGTGAGCCTCTAGAGAAGGCAAGGTATCTGCTCATTATAGTACTCCACAAGAAATAAGTTCATTTCCCTACTTCCTTTATGCCATAGTGAAGGCAGATATCCAAGGATCAGCCAATTAGGTGCTACCTCCTAGAAATTTGATTCATGAAGAAATATCATGAAGAATGGAAGAACAGGACCAGCAGTTAGCATAATGGCTGTGTCGCTGGACTCCCATGTAGTCGACCATGGTTCGCGTCCCAGACCCGGTGACTTAAAACTCATGCTGGGCTTGTGTGCATAAATGCCCAAGATCCAGAGAGGAGACTAGAGGAGTAGGGATTGCGGCGTGGCCATCCCCCCTGAGGGGTGAATTCTCACTTTCTATATCTCTCTCTATCTCTGTCTCCCTGGCGAGCACATGCGCCCTATAGTAAAAACCTCTCCAAAAAAGATAAATAAATAAATAATTGAAGAGAAATTTGAAACTGTGGCAGCAAGAACAATGTAAAGTATCAAGCTCATTCTACAGGTGCTCTCTTTCAACGGGGTGACTATCCCTCCCTGGTGGTGTTAAGGCCACATTGTTTTTGTTGCCTACCTTTTACTATTTTTTGATCATTTTTTTTTATTATCATCATAATCTTCTTTATATTACATTGGATTACATATAACTTTACAGTGTATTACATTGGTTTTTCAAAAGGGAATGCCATGCAAGTCAGTCAGTACAAAGACATTAATCTCCCCGCATCAACATTCAATATTTTTTCTATGTTTTCCCCAATCATTATTATTATTATTATTTTTTAAAACAGTCAATCGCTATTTCTCATTTTGCTTGTAAAAATACTTTGCCCATCATGAAATACTTCTCAGACCAATCCAGTTGAGAATACTATACATGTCATCATCAACAGTTAATAAGCCATATCTGTTTCTCACTAACGTCCTGCCTCTCTATTGTTCACTTGCTATCTTTCTCTATCCTCTTCTCTTCACTTCCCCCATTCCACACTGTCCTATTCTCATTAAGTACCTTCACTGCTTATATGTGCTCCAAGTTTTTGCTCTCTATCATAGAGTGTGGATAGTTGGTATATATT
>NW_006203612.1:222075-282401 GCF_000334495.1 Tupaia belangeri chinensis | reverse complement strand
CCACCAACAGTGTAGGAGGGTTCCCTTTTCATCACATCCCCGCCAACACTTATCACTTTTTATATTCTTAATCTTTGCCATTCTCACAGGGGTTAGGTGGTATCTCATTGTGGTTTTTATCTGCATCTCCCTTATGATTTTTAAAAATATGGTTCCCAAGAATTTTTTGCCAATTTAGGGAGCTATGCAATATGCTTGTAGTAAAGTATTTTCTGAATGATTTAGGTAGGTTGGTACCATGGATTACAACCAAGCAACAAAACTGGATTGAAGAAGTATTTTTCTCAGGGAAATGTGGGTAGACTAAATGACAAATATGACTATGTTATGTCAAAAGGCAGAAAATCCTGGACCCAGCAGATGATGTAATGTTTACATTGCTGACTCCCATGCAGTCGACCACTGTTTCAGCCCAAATCTGGCCGCTTAAAACTCACGCCAGGTGTGCATGCATGTGTGTCCAAAATCCTGACAGAAAAAAAGGAGAAGGGATTGTGGCGTGGCCATCCACCCTAGGGGTGGGGTGATTTCTCACTTTCTGTCTGTCTGTATCTCTCTCTCTCTCTCTCTCTCTCTCTCTCTGTTGCTCCAGCAAGCAGACATTTTCTGTAACAATAATCTCTTTATAAAAAAAAAAGAAAAAATTAAAATTAAAAAGGCAGAAAAGAAAATCCTTCTGGAATTCTAGGATTTAAAAGCTGGCAAGAGGAAATAGCTACTTAAATCATCACCTATATTCACTGGAAAATGAATTCAGGAAATGTTTTGAGGTTCACATGGCAGCAGATGTAGGAAAGTACAAACAGTTGGAGGACCCGTGAATTTTGTGGACACAGAATGAATGACTCCTCCCAACAATTTGAGGTACAGTGACTTTCCATGATTATGTTAATAGAATTTCTTCCCATTTCCAGTTGTGTAGCCAAAACTAAAGTCAGAGTTTGATTCTGCAGGATGTGAAATTACAACAACAATCAATACTTGACCTTTTCATATCCTTTATGCAAAACAGAGGGAATTCATCAGAAATTAATGGTACCACAAATATTGCAGTAGAAATGTACATTAAAAAATCCAAGAGTAACTCGAATGCTCAGTGCTCACTGAGCTCCCTGGTCAGACTAATAACACACCCTTTCTATGATTCTTTCTTTGCTGATTCTTTCATATCTGAAGAAGTTTCCTCATGATCTATTTTATTCTACAGAACTATATATCTAGAATCTTATTACCATATGGAAGAAAAGTTCTCATGAGAGAAATGCAGTGCTTTGCTAATTTCTATTATCAGAAGTATGGAGATGATATAAGAGAATGGATACCCAAAATATACAAAACATAAATTTTAGATTGGGGTGAGTTTTTAGGGATGCATTTAAGTAGTCCTAATTTTTTTTTTTCCAGAGGGCATGGGCACTCACCAAATAGAGACAGAGAAAGAGAGCAAGAATAGAGGGAAAGTGAGAAGGCAAGTTCACCCTCTGGGAAATGGCCACTCTACAATCCCTTCTTCTCCATCTCTGTCTTTTTGGATTTGGGGCATGCACACACACACACACATACACACACAGAGAGAGAGAGAGAGAGACCTCTGGTGTACTTCTCAAACCTCTGGGCCTGAGACTAAAACTGTATTGTCTGCCATATGGGAACTAGCCACTTCAGCCGTGGGCTGGGCCAATGACCAGGAATACAGTATTAGATGTTTTTATTTTTAAATTTAGGAATAATTTTACCTTGAATTGACTATATACACTGTATCATGTGGGAAAAAACATGTTGTACACTGTAAAGTGTGATGACTTGTTGGGAACCAGCAGTTAGCGTAATGGCTATGTTGCTGGACTCCCACGTAGTCGACTGCGGTTCACATCCTGGACCCGGTGGCTTAAAACTCACGCCGGGCGCGTGTGTGTGCATGCCCAAGATCCCGAGAGGAGAATGGAGGAGAAGGGATCACGGCGTGGCTATCCCCCCTGGGGGGTGATTTCTTGCTTTCTGTCTCTGTGTCTCTCTCTTATCTGTCTGGTGAGCGTACGCACCCTATAGCAAAAGACTTCTCAAAAAAAAAAGCATGATTACTTGTTTTAACAAAAGTGATTAAATGTAAACAAGAAAAAGGAATAATTTAAATAGTTTTCTTGCTGCTTTAGAGGAACTTGGACTCAAAAGTGTTGCATATAAACCATAGCTGAGATGATTAATAGTACACAACATAAACGAAAGAATCCGCCATATCTGGAGCATTTCATATTTAGAGATTAAAAATTTAGAAGAAAAATGTATGTGAATGGCAGGCGAGCAAAATGTATACCTAAAGGACATTTGTCTTTATTTCTATTATTCTACTACATGAAAACTTTATATCTTAAAAGATACTCCATTTTCTTTGTTTTTTTTCTTTTCTTTTTTTTTTTTTCCCATGGGACACGTGCACTCACCAGAATGACAGAGACACAGACACAGAAAGCAAGAAATCACCACCCAGGAAGGATAGCCATGCTGCAACCCCTTTGCCTCTATTCTCCTCTCAGGATTTTGGGTATGCATGCACATGTGCCTTGTATAAATTTTAAGCCACCACGTCCAGGACATCAACCTCTGTGGACTACATGGGAGTCCAGTGACATAATCATTACGCCATCCGCTGGTCCCAGGATGCTCCATTTTCTAAATCATGGTGAGAGGCAGGACCCAACTTCTTATGACAATATCAAAGAAGAGGGCCTTAACTTATAGTTGATCATATGTTGCTTTGGATATATTTGAATCTAGGGTGAATAATACAAAAAAGGAACAGATTAGACTTTAGACAAAGGGTGAAGAAGCAGCCATGCCCAGTGAAAAGACAA
The DNA here is from genome assembly GCF_000334495.1 of Tupaia belangeri chinensis. Classification (NCBI taxonomy): domain Eukaryota; kingdom Metazoa; phylum Chordata; class Mammalia; order Scandentia; family Tupaiidae; genus Tupaia; species Tupaia belangeri. The sequence goes on along the minus strand of NW_006203612.1, from coordinate 279,549 downwards.
CAGCTACCATGAATACAACACCAGTGGCTGTGTTTGGCTTCTAGGACAGAAAGTAGTAGTAGATCCTGATGTTTATACCTCCACTGGCACCTTCCTTTTCCCACATCTGATTCTCCCTAATCTGTGAATAAGATAGGTAAGATATAAGAAAAATATTCTTATATCTTTCCAACAAATTATGTTTTTACTTTTGTTAGTCTCAGTCACTTTTGTAACATGTCACCAAAAACTATGATTAGTTCAAAGTTTAAATATAGATTATGCATATTCATTGAAAACAATTTTAAGCTTTGAGAGTGCAACAAGGGACCTCTTCCTTGGGAACAGAACTTGCATATCATTTTATATGTGCAGAATGGTGACAGCAGATAGGTTAATGTAAGGGTCATTCCAGACACTTCTTTCTGGAATAAGAAAGAAAAAGCCAGGGCTAGGCAGTACGGTGGTGGTTAAAGTGGTTGGATCCCACATGGCCAATTGCACGTCTGGGGGCCCAGGCTGGGCAACTTGAAATTCAACACTGGTGTGTGTGCAGACATGCTAATAATCCTGGGAGAAGAATGCAGGAGGGATTGTGGCATGGTCATCCCTCCTGGGGAGTACTTCTCTCTCTCTCTCTCTCTCTCTCTCTCTCTCTCATGCACAAGCCCTTAAACAAATTAAAAATGAAAGAAATAAGAAAGCAGGAGGAGAGGAAGTCAGATATAAGGAATAAAGTCAATGCTTTTAAAATGGGATGGTATGAATAAGAAGGTTGTATTAGCTAGAATTGTTCTTCTTTATTCATATAGCAAACTGTTTAACTTTCTAGATAGGAATAAACTCTACCTTTAAGAATCTTAAATAAAGCAAATCTCATAGAGTGGGTAGCCAACCTGCTCTACATAATACTTAAAGGTCAAAGGACAGAAGATGTGTGTGTTTTTAGACTGGGACTCAGAAGTAGTATTCCCCAAACACTGTTCATTTCTAGGAGAGATTATACAGACAAGACATGGCTGGATCTTACTTCATAAGATCTAGGATGGGGTAATTGCAGTCTATCATCTAGTGCTTTTTTCCTTCTGAATTCATTCTTCAGCTTTTTACTCATGTCTGGCTAGCCATTCAAACAAGAATTTTTGTGACTATGAATATTCCATATACTTTCCATGCTCGCCTTTATGATTATTATTTTTAAATTTATGCTGTTCTTTATTTAGGGAAAAAAAATTGTTCTGTGACTTCTTGTACCAAAATTGTATCTTCCCATCAAAGTTCAGTAGTAAATTCTTTCAAAAGGTCTTCGCTGATCTTCTAAGTTGTGTTCTAAATCAGCATTTTGTAATAGGACAAGCACTGGGGCTCTGGTTAAATGCTAGTTTAAAATCTGTTTGATAAATCTACTTATCAAATCTCCTGATAAATCCATTGATTGATTTTAGCAGCAGGCTGAGATCTAGCAGAAATTGATCAAGACAGGAAAGCATTTTAGGATTGCTGCTTTCCGGTAGCAGAAATTCAGTTAGGAACCTCAGCACCAGATCTGTTAGCCAGATAGATGCACACAGACTGGAAGACAGGAGGCTAAAGCTTATTGCCTATGAAGCAGCCAGGGAAATCTCAAACCATGAATGTTAACTTTTCTTCCTTCATCTCACTAGGAGATGAAACTCTCCATTCTCCTAGGCCTAGTTCTCTAGTTGAGGAAACAGGGCTGCACACACCTTCTAATTGCTGGCACGTTTGTGGAACGAAGCAGACAGGGCCTGGGAGTACAGTTCTCCTGTAGTATATTTATTATCTCTACCATCACGTAAATTATAGGTATTTAAAATAAACAAATTTCTCTTCCTTTTGAGTTTCCCATAATGAACAATTCCATGGAGAGGCTCATAAACCTTTATTGATTAAATAAGAGAAGAAAAGTTTTTTTAAAATGTGTTTAGGTGGACTTATGTTTATTCAGTCCCCCCATGTTTTTTCTTTAGCATATATAGAAATGATTTCTTTATGCTCTATTTACATTTAAAATTGAAAAAATATTCTACATCATCCCACCCATGTTATTTCTCTCTTTTTTCAATATTTTGATGCATTTCTGAAAATAAATTTTAGTAGTGAAGTTAAATAATTTTTAGATACATGCTTATCATCACATTGACTAAAAACTTAAATGCCATTTTAGTCATTTCCACCTTTTAAAATAAATGACTAGGAATTGGTAATTATGACATTTCATTCTTTAACATAATGCATCCTAAGCAATAAACTTAGATACTAGGGGAAATGTAGTTAGCCCTTTATGAAAAAATATTAATGTCCTAAATCTTTATTTTATATTTGCATTTGGGAAAATAAGTGTGCCAGTAAACTGCATATCCTAAAGTGCGTACCTTTAAAATAATAACACATTATCATCTAAGTGATTTCATCCCAAGTAATTATGTTTAAATGGTCGTGATGATTTAAGAAGAGGCTATTTTTCTTTTCTACACAATGTCTGTATCAAAAAAAAAAAAAATTGGGGGACCAGCCGTTGGTGTAATGACTATGTCGCTGGACTCTCATGTAGTCGACCATAGTTCGAATCCAGGACCTGGTGGCTGAAACTCACACTGGGAAAATATACGTGCGTGTCCAAGATCCGGAGAGGAGAATGGAGGAGAAGGGATTGCAGCGTAGCATATGCACTTGCCAGAAAGACGAAGAGAGACAGAGAGATATAAAGTCCAAAATCCCCCCCCCAGGGAGGATGGCCACCCACAATCCCTTCTCCATTCTCCTCTTGGGATCTTGGGCATGCAAGCACTCACGCCAGGCATGTGTTTAAGGCACCGGGTCCAGGACTTTAACTGCGGTCGACTATATGGGAGTCCAGCAACATAGCCATTACGCCAACTGTTGGTCCCTGTATCAAAAATTATTAAAAAATGTTTAGAGGAAAGTGTCACTTTATTATCAAGTAAAAGGCGAGAGTTTTCATGTGACATTATAAAAATGTATACCTCAAATAATACTTTGTAACCTCACAAAAATATTCTGAAATCAAACTTTCAAGAGGTGTTTACTATTGTAGCTAAAGGGTGATACGATATTGAAATTATTCCATTTTTATCTTAGTGATTATAAATAGATTTTAGATGCTTACTATAGATTATACTTCAAATAATCTACTTCAGAATACTGTTGATTATGAAAATCATATCCAACCAAATGCAGTATCCTAATTTACATACTCGCTTACTTGTACTTGAGTATATTTAATTGCATTTCAGTAGTCTTAAAATGGCATTCCCTATGTGCTAGGTAGTGTGCTAGGTAATTAAAAAGATCAATGTTATTTCATTTAATCCTTCCAATAAGTCTGTAAATGAAAAAACCCTCAATTTCAAAGCAGTTTAATAACTTGCCTAAAATCAAATAACTTGTGACATAATTTGAAATTATGTTCCCTGAAGAAAGTCATAATTTTTAAGATTTTATCATATTTTTATATGCATGATATATACCACACCTATGAAAACATGTTTATTTATCATTTATCAAGGATATTTCCCAGGAAATACTTTTCCAGAAATAAAGTTATAACCTTTAAGGCTGGAGATATTAGTTTTACAACGTTTGTGGAAAAGCTTGAATGAATGCATTGAGCACTCTTCTCATGCTTATTTACAAATGCATGATATAATATGTACATTTGTGGGAAACTGTAAGGTCTTCTATATGTCATTAGTTTTTGTAGGCGACAGTAGCAGCCCAACATCACGCCATATTGAAGGCCTGCTTGTCCTCACCCTAGCAGAAGCTGGACTATTACGTTTATTTTTCTTTAACTTTACTTACTTATATATGGCTCAGTGCTGTTTCTTTTTGTTGTTGGTGTGCCTGCATGCTAGGATGAGGATGTTTCATTTCTAGGTGTATAACTGGTTCCTTATAAATTCAAGTACATAGAAACGTGAATTCATCTATCATAGTTTTTAAATAATTTCAATTGACTCAAATAATGATATATATACTTATGGAGTAGGATGTGATGTTCCAATGCATGTACACATTATGTCATGATCAAGTCATGGCATTATCATGTCCTTACCATGTCTCCCTAATGCTGTTTTCTACCCTTTGCCCAATGTGTGTTTTGGCCCTCATATTAAAAATCAGTTGGGGGAACCAGCAGTTAGCGTAATGGCTATGTCGCTGGACTCCCACGTAGTCGACCGCGCTTCGCGTCCCGGACCCGGGGCCTTAAAACTCACACCGGGTGCATGTGCGTGCGTGCCCAAGATCCCGAGAGGAGAATGGGGGAGAAGGGATTGCAGCGTGACCATCCCCCCTGGGGGGTGATTTCTCGCTTTCTGTCTCTATGTCTCTCTCTGTCTGGCGAGCGCACGCACCCTACAGTGAAAATCTCTCCAAAAAAAAAAAAAAAATCAGTTGGCAGGGCCAGCAGGTAGCATGGTGTTTTAAGGCACTGGATTCCCATGTGCCTTACCACAGCTGGAGTCCCAAACCCAGTATTTTGAAAATCACACAGGTTCTGTATGAATATGTGCCCAAAAATCGTGAGAAAAGGGATTACATTGTGGCCATTGCCCCTGGGGATGATTTTTCAGTTTCCCTCTGCCTCTCTCTGGTAAGTGCACAGGTCTATCTGTTCATTCTTATACCAATACTATACTGTTTTGGTTACTGTATTTTTGCCATATGTAATACTTGTGATGCCTCTAACTTTGTCCTTTTTATGAGATTGTTTTGACTCTTCAAGGTTTTTTGCACCTCCAAACAATTTGGGGCTTTCTTTTCTATATCTGTGAAGAACATTATTGGCATTGTGATAGGGTTTGTACTTAACCTATAGATTGCTTTGTGCTGTCTGGACATTTTAACAATATTCATGCGTTTGATCTGTGAACATGGAATTGCACATATCACTATGACAAGGCTGGATCTAAACCCAGACTTCCAAGGTAGCCATAGCTGTTTTGCAGTGACACTCTCCCCCTGTGTGCCACTGTGAAAGAATGTGATTTCATCTGTTTAAGAACATATCATTAGGTCTTGGTTTTTGTTTGTTTGTCTTATTTTTGTTTGTTTATCCAATTTATAATTCTATGACTACATGCAAATCTTTCAGAGTTTAATAGATCAACTTCCTGATTTCAGCTTTTACTCTAAAAAATATGGCATTTTCAAAACTTTTAATTCATTTATTTAATTTGTCAGAGAGATTGTGTGGTTATTGCCAAGAGAGCAAAAGCACCCCATGGAGAATGGTCATGCCACAATTCCTTCTTCTCCATCTTTCGTTTCACGATGTGGGGCACACACCAATAGGTACCCAGTCTGCCCTCTGAGCCACTGAGCACAGGACCTGAACCATGCAACTGGCCAGGTGATATCCAGCCACCCCAACTACCATGCCACTAGCTGGGCTTCAGAATATTTTTAACTGAAGAATGTGAAAACCTAACTTTATTTTTTTCTATTTTTTTTATTTTATTTTTTATTTTTTTTATTTTTTTTATTTTTTAGTATAACTACTATTGTTCTTTCCTGGAAGGGACAATGGCATAAGCAGAGAGATGGTTTAAGTCTATTAAACTATAGAGGTATTGTGATGAGAATGATTGTGTCAAGAAAAGAGCAGTGGTGATAGCGACAAGCAGACAGATCACGGGCATTATTTAATGGCTAAGCCAATGGGATCTGAAGATGGATTGCATCTGATAAATGAGGAGGGGTGTGTTCAGTTTCAAAAGTATGTTCTACACACATATGAAGATATAGGCTACATTGAAATATGAATATGAATGCAATGGAAAAGCTCTGGCCTAAATTTGGAAATACATTAATTTGGAAATTTGGTATAAATAGTATTTTTAAGGTCATGAGATTAATGTTGTTACTAACAATTTTCGTTGCTTATTTGTGGTGTTTTGGGCTAGCTGAGCATCTCAATAAAAATAACCTAATCTATAGGTTAATAATAATAAAAGTGTTCATTTCTTTTTCACAAGCTTGTTAAATTTATTAATTTTTAGTTTGTCCAAGGGCACATGTACTGGTCAGAGAGAGAGAGAGAGGTATATAGAGAAAACACTATGCCATGGGGCATGATTGCGACATATCCCTTGTCCATTTCTTCATTCTCCTGAGATTTGGGGAACACAGGCACATCTACCCCATATGATTTTCAAGTCAATGGGCTCAGGATTTGAACCACATGGTGAACCATGTGGGATCTGGCTCTCTTAACCACCAGGTCATAAAGCTGGTTCTAAATATTTTAAGTGTGCTTGCTAAATATTCACAGTGATGGGCTGGCCCTGTAGCACAGTAGAGCACAGTGGTTAGGTACTGTGCAGATGAGGCTGGATCCCACATGGTGACCAGGGTTTGAGTCCTCGACCAGTTGATTTGAAAAATATACCAGATACACAAGTGTGTGCCCAGGATCCTAAATAAATAGAGGATTTGAGGGAAGAAAAAGATCACAGTGTAACTGGCCCTGTGAAGGGGGTGCTTGCATTCTCTCTCTTCTCTCTCTCTCTCTCTCTCTTCTTTGTGTATACACACATACCCTTAGACATAAAAATACATATTCCCAGTGAGAACTTGTACATTTATTCCAAGCATTTGAATTTATTTTAAACAGTCATTTTATTTAAGTCTCTGTTACCATTCCAGTTTGTACTAAAAAAAGACTTTATAAAGTTTATACTTGTGTCTTGCAGAACCTCAGGACAGTGTTTGCAGGGACTGAACGCTATCAGGACTCATTTGTGTTTTTTGCCTCAGAGTCTCCATGTGTGCCTATTGTATCCTTCCCTTTCACTGCAGGCCAGCTTTCCTGCATGGCAGTAAGTGTACTTGACAACATCTTCATCTTTATACCTTACAGATTCTACAGTTCAGAGAAAAAGCAATTCTAAGAAAAACAAGAAGAGAGGGAGCACCAGAAAAAAAAAAAAAAACTGTAAATTTACCATAGATTCTAAAGTCAATTTAATAGTCTCTTAAGAAAATGTATCTTTTTCAGTTTAATTCATTGTTTAAATATATGTTGAATATGATACTATTAGTGTTTCTCCTTTAAAACATATAATGATACAAAATAATGGCAGCATTACAAATAGGCTCCTTTAAAACATATAATGATACAAAATAATTACAGCATTAGAAATAGCATGAAAACAAATAGGCATGACATCTGTGGGACACAGAAATTGTTTATTACCTGTTGATAATAATATGTATAGTATTCGCAACTGGATTGGTCTAAATTTTTGATGTTAGGTAAATTACCTTTACAAGGCAAATGATGTATAGTGGTTGAATGTTTAAAAAAAATGAGAATTAAAAAAATAATCTGAAAAAAGGAAAAGCTATTTGATGATGAAAAAAGTTTCCTTTTTTTAATCCCATTTCTTTTTGTGTTCATTTATTTTTCCACTTTATCCCAGATCTCATAAAGTTAAAACTGATGTAACAGGCCAGCCAGTGCACGGTGGTTAAGGCAGCTGGATTCCACATGGCTGTGTGGTTTAAGTCGAGGACCCAGCAGCTTGAAAAAACATGGGTGCATGCACGTACATGCCCAAAATTCCAAAAAGAAAACGGAGGAGATGGGATTTCAGTGTGGCCATTCCTTCCTAGGGTGTTTCTTTCTCTCTCTCTCTCTCTCTCTCTCTCTCTCTCTCTCTTCCCCCTCACCCCCTTTTCTCTCTCTCTCTCTCCACCTTCCCTCTGACAAGCACACACAGTCTTTGGCAAATTAGAAAAAAAACAAAAAGATTGCTGCAACAATCTATCTGCAGTGTATTTGATCAGGATACAATAAAGGTTAGGACTGCTGACATTAGAACATATGATGATACTTTTTTTTTTTAAGAAAAGTAAATTATTTTTTACACATTAGAACATATGATGATACTTTTTTTTTTAAGAAAAATAAATTATTTTTAAACCCAATTCTTCATGTTACATTCAAGGATTACTTAGATAAGTTCAGGGAAAAGGAAAAAAAAGAAAAAGAAAAGAAAAAGGACCTTGAAGATATGGAGCATGTGAACTTACAATGAGTTAATAAATGATTCAACAGTGCATATAAAAATAGGTCAGAAAAACAGTAAAGAGATAAGTTTCTGTCATTCATTTATTCAACAGACAATCATGGAGTTGACCCTTTTGTTCAAAGGACAGCAAGATTACTATTCTAGAGAAAGAAAGCAAACTGAAGCAGTTGTAAATTTGTGTAAGTGAGCATAAGACAAAGAGGGCTGTCCATTTTGTTATATAATCAGATATATCAGAACTATTTATACAATTGCTACTACACATTCTAATCTCCATCATCTCTTAAGACAACTAATGCAGAAAGCAGACACAGCCTTGCTCCCACTTTTGCCAAACTAGGCATCTCCCATCAGAACCCAAAGCTGTTATTAAAAAGTAGAAGTCAGATCCAGTCCCTCTACTTTGTCTCAGTCTTCTGATGACTTTCCTTTACTCTTAGAATCCCTTATCTTGGGGTACAATATCTGGTCTCTAGCTCAGTCAGGATCATCCTCATTCTCCTGCCTCTTCCTGTCACTTGACATGATCTATCTTTTGGTCATTTTGCTATTCCTTTATATATCAAACTTGTGCCTACCTAAAGCACCGACACTTGCTTTTTTTCTTCCTGGAATCCTCTTCTGTCTATGTTCAAATATCACCTCCTCAGGAAGCTCACTATTGACCATCAATTCTCTACCACTTGGGGTACTTGGATTTTAATCACATATAATTTGTGAAAGGAAATATTAAAATAAATAAATATATACAGTAGTGCCAATTAAGGGTAAAGATATTGCAGAAAATCCAAGTAAAGGGCAAAGATTTTTTGCCTCTTTTCTGTATTTCAGGATACAAAAATGCAAGGCACAAAAATGGTGTGCAGTACATTCTCCAATTCACTTCTTTATTAATTGTGGCTATGCATGGTGTCATGTAAACAAGTGTGAATTCTAGCTGTTCCACATTCTAGCTCTGAGACTATGGGCAAATAGCAAAATGGCTCTAATAATCACCTCTTCTATTTCATATATAATCATAATACCTGAAATATTTAAGTGCTCGTTGAAGGTTCTTTTTTTTAATTATGTTTCGGTATTATATTTTGAAAGTGTGTTTTGCATTCATGAAAAGTAAAATGCATATATGTTATATATGTATAAATATAGGTTCTTTGTTACCCTATCAATGTTAAATACCTGGCAACAATGAGTTATTGTGGGGGAAAATTCTTATTACACAAAATCATTTGTTTATGAAATGACCACAGAAAAATAGCTTTCCAAAATATACTAGATGAGTTTTTTAAAGTCATAGTACAAATTCTCACCTCAATTTTAGTAAACATAAATATAGTTTCATATCATTTAGTTTCAATTTTTATTTGAAGTTATTAGAAAAATTTAACACTCTCAAATCACATCAATCTTTGCTCTTTTACTGATCTTCAAGGACAGGAGAAATAAATGCATGTGGATAATGTTTAAAATAAAGTTATATGTGTCGGTAAGCTTTCTTATTATTATTTATGGTAGAATAAACCCAAATGAATAGAATTTACTTTTTGTGCACTTTCCTTTTAAAGACAAAAATATAAAAATACACAAGTGTACAAACTCAGTGTGTGTCTTAAGATCATTGCATACTCAGTCTAATCTTCCATAGCTTTCAAATATAGTCCTGTATGTGATAATACCTAGTGATGGCTCTCTGTACTGTTGGAAGTTAATTTAATATAACACTATATCACCCCATGAATTCATTTACAACTACACCATATCACTGTAAGAAAAGTATCTTTTTTTTCTAATACGACAACAAAAAAATAAGAATTCGAACATTTATTCACATGGTTTTATATTAACCTGGCAATAATACTCAGAGGGTTTGCTAGTTTCATTTAGAACAATTTTTCTGGTACTCGGCCAAATGTTAAAATAGAGCTCTAAAAATAGTACTAGCACACTGTGAAGAGGCAATAAAAACAACATCAGCATCATTAGTCACCAAATATTGCTTCTATTGCCGATGAGAAAATATTTACATCCTGAAATATTTCCAAGTTTGACAAACATACCTCAAGTTCCAGCATCTCTAGGATACCGATTATCAGTCCATTTTATTGGCGTTAGATTTGGATTTAGTTCACATGATTTAAGCAAGGTATGGACAACAATCTTACAGCGTAATTATTAATCTTAAAGGATGTAAGTACCCTGAAGTACTTGCTGGAGTTATACCAACAATATTGGAAAGATGTCTTATTACTCAATAGATCACTAACTATTTAAACATAAACAACTACTAATAATAAAAATAGATTTTTTATTATATCATTTTACTATGGTCTAGATAAATCTAGACACAGACATTACACTGTTCACAAAAAAAAATAACTTAAAATATATTATAGATGTGTGAAATGTAAAACTTAAATCTTAAATCCTGGAAGCAAACATAGGAGAAAATCTATATAACCATAGATATTGTGATAACTTTTTAGATATAATACCGAAGCATAGTCTATGAAAAAATAACTGATAAGCTGGACTTCATTAAAATTGAAAACCTCTTTGCAAAAGACACAATCAAGATAATGAGAAAACAAGTCACAACACAGGAGAAAATATTTGCAGAAGAAATTTCTAATAAAGATTTGTTACCGGGACCAGCAGATGGTATAATGGTTATATCACTGGACTCCCATATAGTTGACCATGGTCTGAGTTCCAGACCTGGCCATTTAAAAGTCATGCCAGCTGGGCACATGTGTGTGCATGCCCAGAATCTCAAGAGAAGAATGGAGGAGAAGGGACTGTGACATGGATATCCCCCCCAAAGGGTTATTTCTTGCTTTCTGTTGCTCTGTCTCTCTGGCAAGTGCATGCACCCTATAGCAAAAATCTCTCTCTAAAACAAAACAAACAAAAAATGTTTTTTTCCTAAAATTAAAAATTAGTAAATAAACAACACTTAAAACTCAACTCAACGGTAAAAAAACAACCCATTTTTAAGTAGGTAAAAGACCTGAAAATTCACCTTGTCTAAGATATACAAATGGAAAATAAGCATATGAAAAGAGCCTCCATATTATGTCACCAAAGAAATGCAATTTAAAACAAAAATGCCATATTATGACATACCTGTTAGAATAGTCAAAATACAGAACACTGACAACACAGGATGCTTGCAAGGATGTAGACCAACAGGAATTCTTGTGTATTGATAGTAGAAACGCAAAATGGTAGGGAAAATTTAGAGGATAGAGCCACAATTTTTTATAAAACTAGTTGTATTTTTTAAGTAAAATCTAGTAAGTATGCTCCTTGGATAAGTGTACACTAATGCTTATAGCAGATTTATTCAAACTGTCAAAACATGGAAGCAACCAAAATGTCATTCAGTAGGTGAACAAATAAACTGTGATTTTTGAGTCAATGGAATGTTATTCAGTGCTAGAAAGAACTGAGCTATCAAGCCATAAAAAAGACATACATTTTACTAGATAAAGGAAGCTAACCCCAAAACTACATACTCTATAATTCCGACTATATCACATTATGGAAAAGGTAAAACTACAAAGACTGTTAAAAATCATTGCCTGCCAGGAGTGCGGAAGTTTAAAAATAAAAAAAGGATAAATAGGTGAGATACAGTGAATCTGTAGAGTAGTAGAACTATTCTGTAAGATACTATAATGGTGAGAATGTATTACTATTTGTTATTTGTGTCAAAATGAGACGGGATTAGACCCAATGAATAGGTAAATACGACAGGATCCTCAAGGAAGAGTTACTATGATAAGAAATGGACAAATACATATATTAAGATAGAGTAAACTTGTAAAATGGAGTCACTGGCAAAACTTTTGAGAAGAGTCATTCATTGCTCTCACTGTAGATCAAATATTAGCTCTCACACTTGTTCACACAGAGTTTCTTATAACCAGAGTAGTTTTACAGCCTGCTTGGTCATTCACAGCCTATCAGGAAATGCAACCAGACGTTCTTTGAAGTTTCCTTCCTCCCACCCTTCCCAGCTGGCTCTTGGCACCAGGATCACAACCTATCTTCCTTCTGCTGTCCCAGATATACCCGCATAAATTCACCACGGGGATGGAGCACTAAGTCAACATCTGGACAGTTCATCGAGATATGGATGTTCATTCCTTCAGAGACCTCTCTGAGACCTCACCTGAGAGAGATGTGGAAGTGCAGGATATAAACCAGGAAAAAAAGGAGCCAGATACTGATAGACCTTCTCCTGCTAAATATTCATTATCCACTCCCAGGCTAAAAGTAACACCTGAAAAAAGAAATGGTATACACTATAAAAATATATGTGATGAAGTGTAATATAAAATAAATAAATGAAATATTTTTTTAAAAAGATGAAAATAAAAGAAAGGAAAAGACAAAAGTAAAAAAAAAAAAAAAGTAACACCTAGTTGTCCTTCTCTGGCAGCTGCGCACCCACATGCCTTTCAGGCATGGGAGTATATTTCTACCCTATTAGAAATCTTTACTTTTCTGTTAAAACTTCTTTTTTCCTACTTTACATGTGGTCATAGTTTTTTCAGTCTGCATCTCAGTACAGGTCTCGTAGAGATCTGAACCTAAAGAACCTAGGTCCCTGCAGGCAACTCACACCCTGCAAGCTCCTTCTGAGCAACATTAAGTTTGTCAATGAGCTGACATTTCTCCTCAACATGATAGCTGTCATGAGCTGGCATTTATTCTCAATATGATAGCCCGTCTTTCTGCAATCCATTTCTCTCCTCTCACATAAAGTCAGCTTCTCAGAGACTGAGCAGGCCTAAATAAAAGCAAAAAGCCCAAACAAAGCCCCTCTGATACAGATAAAAACCCCTGGCCTCAACTTTTCATAGGCAACCCATTTTCCAGGACCCACTCCCTGAGAGCTCTGAGCTTTCTTTCCTCTGAACAAAGTCTCCATTTCACTATTCCTTCTCTGTGTCCCTGTCTCTAATTCTTCATGAGTGTGAGACAAAGAATTGGGTTCAGTGCTATTGCTGCTTTGGTTGTTGGGCCCACGTATCCCAACTTTATGCATCAACATTTTCCTGCATCTAAAACCTGTAGACTATACAACATCAAAGTGAACTCTAATTTAAACCAGGGGCTTTGGATGATAACGGCGTATCAGTGTTTGCTCGTCAGTAGTAACAAATGTACCAACCAGGTGGAGGATAGTGAGGCTAAACATGTGTCAGGGCGGCAGGATATGGGAAATCTCTGTACCTTTTGCTTAATTTTATTGTAAACCTAAAGCTCTTCTTTAAATGTTTGTTTAGATGCAGCAGTAGCATGGCTGGACACATGTGGAAGGGTCACAGGTTCAAATCTCAGGTTTTCCCTTTTTGGGTGGATGTATTTGTACCAATGAAACTGGCTGGCTGGGAGTGACTCAAGGCATGAAGATTTTGTATGGAATACCTGCCCCCTTTTCTCTCCCTTCTCTCTCTCTTTCTCTCTCTCATATTGAGTTAAAAAAAAAAAACACACACTTTTTTTAGGGGCTAGCAGGTGGTACAGTGGGTAAAGTGCTGGACACTCCCACATGGCTGACAACGATTTGAGCACTAGACCTGGAGGCTTACTTTCTCACTTTGTCTTCTCTCTGTGTGTCTCTCTCTGGTCAAATTAAAAATAAATTAATAAATAAATAAAATTAAATAATTCTTTTAAAAACTTTTTTAAAACATCTACTAGAATGTAAAAAAAAAGGAAAAAATTATAATATTTCAGCTAATAAAATATACACAGAAATATATATTTTTAAGAAGTTTTAGCTATAGGGTGTGTGTGCTCACTGGAGAGACAGACAGACAGATACAGTAAGAACAAAAGTGAAAAAATACGCCCAGGGGGATGGCCACAGTGCAATCCCTTCTCCTGCATTCTCCTCCTGGAATTTTAAGCATGCATACACATGTACTTAGTGTGATTTTTTTTTTAAAGAATTATTTTATTTAACTTTGTTTTAATTCAACCAGAAAGGGACAGAGTGAGAGAAAGTGAGAAAGCAAGTCGCCACCTATAGGTCCAGGACTCAAACCACAGTTGGCCATGTGTGAGTCCGGCGCCCTTAACCACCACACCACTTGCCGGGCCATACTTAGTGTGATTTTTCAAGTCACCAGGTCCAGGACTCAAACCACAGTTGGCCATGTGTGAGTCCAACAACATAAGCACTACACCATCTTCTGGCATCCCAAAATATTCTTTAAGCACTATAACATCTCTGATCTAAAAAAAAAAAAAAAAATTAAAGGGACCAGCAGAAAGTGTAATTGTTATAATGGTTATGGGCTGGTCAACCATGTTCAACTCTTGGACCCAATGGCTTAAAACTCACACTGGGTGTGTGTGTGTGCGTGTGTGTCCAAGATCCCAAGAGGAAAATGGAAGAGAAGGGATTGTGGTGTGGCCATCCCCTGGGGGAGGGGGGTGATTTCTCACCTGCTATCTCTCTGTCTCTCCAGCAAGTGCATGTGCCCTGTAGAGAAATATCTCTTTAAAAAAATTAAGTGTATGAACTGTAAAAGAATAGTCATGAATAAACTATTTATTTTGGAAGATCAAGCAGAAAAAAATGAAAGGGAATAAAACTATATACAAAAATATGTCTTACTAAAACATTCTCAAGGGACCAGCAGTTAGCATAAAGGCTATGTCGTTGGACTCCCAGCAGTTGACCACGGTTCGAGTTCCGGACCTGGTAGCTTAAACTCATGCCGGGCGCACGTGTGTGCATGCCCAAGATCCCAAGAGGAGAATGGAGAAGGGATTGAGGCATGGCCATCCCCCCTGGGGGGGGTGATTTCTTGCTTTAAGTCTCTCTGTCTCTCTGGCAAGCACACGTGTCCTATAGCAAAAACCTCTCAAAAAAAAAAAAAAGAAACATTCTCAAAGTAAAAATAATACTTTTTTAGAAATAGCAAGGATTCAGAAAATATATTTATTTTTATCTTATGATAGATAAGAATTTCTTAAGCAAGATAGAATATGTGGAGGTCATATGAAAAATATATATTACTATAACCACATAAAGCATATTGATTTATGTGTAATAAAAGAAAGAAAAATCAACATAAAAGATAAATGTGAAACAGAAACTATTCACAGCATATACAAAAAAAAACAAAACAAGACAAAAAGACTATTCCCTAGTATACAAGATTGTAAAAGAATGAAAAATCACCTAATAAAATGATGAACAAGTTATAGTAATAGGTAATTCATCTCACTATTACTCAGGAAAATGTAAATTAAAGTAAGAATGAGATACTATCGGTATTCATCAGATTGGGAAGCAGGACATAAATTGTTAACATCCAATAAGGTAAGGGTTGAGAAAATGAGTGTTGTCATATGTTACTAGTGGGAATATAAATTGTTTTAATCTGGGAGAAAAATAACCTAGAAGTAGTGATCAAAGTGCAAACACATATGACTTTTGATACAGGAACCCTAGTAATCTATTTTCTTTTTTCTTTTTACTGCATCTTTGCATCTAGAGCTCCCATTCTTATATTACTGTTTCCATATCTGTTCTTCCTCCATTGCATACAACAGGGGAACGACTGGCTAAGGAAGTGTACCCAGAAAGTTACATTGTGTATAGGGTGGGAATGGCTTTGATTGCACACATACTGGCACCAGCATGCCCAGCTGGGTAGATGTCTATAGCATGGCTTTGTAGCTTTTGTGCAAATATAGAAAAGGCAGAGAATTTATATAAATATGACATTCGATTTCATTTGTTTTTCCCAAGTAGAAATTACAGAAAGAGAAAGAGGGAAATGTTAATATTAAAGTCAAAGAAGTCACTAAAAGACAAGTCAAAACATATGAGCAAGAATCAGAGGAAATCAAGAGGGAAAAAGTTCATGAATAAGGAGAGAATAATTACTCTGAGTTAAAATGGCTCCTGAGGTTAAAGACAGTGAGTGGCAACTGTTGATCTGATAAAATATAAGAATGAAAGATTATCAGGCTCAGCAAGTGGCATGGTGGTTAAGGTAAATAAATATATGACTATGAATGGGTGACTATGCAGTTTGAGTCCCAGACCCAGTGGCTTGAGAAACATACCAGGCACACACACATATGCAAGCAAAAGTCCCAACAGAAGAGAGAGAGGGAGAGATGGAGAAGAGATTCCAGAGTGACATGACCCATGAGAAGTTCATTTCTTTCCTTGTCTCACTCTGGTGAGCACACATATCCTTTGGCTTTTTTTTTTTTTTTTTTTTAAGAAAAAAACGAGGGAACCAGCAGTTAGCATAATGGCTATGTCGCTGGACTCCCACGTAGTCAACTGCAGTTCACGTCCCAGACCCGGTGGCTTAGAACTCACGCCGGGTGCGTGTTCATGCATGCCCAAGATCCCAAGAGGAGAATGGAGGAGAAGGGATTGTGGCGTGACCATCCCCCCGGGGGTTGATTTCTCGCTTTCTGTCTCTATGTCTCTGTCTGTCTGGCGAGCACACGCACCCTATAGCGAAAACCTCTCAAAAAAAAAAAAAGAAAAAAGAAAATAACAAAAGACTGTCATAGGAGGAAGAAATTTCTAGGTTTATTATCATATAACTCCATGCTTTCAATGACAAGGTGGTCTATTTTGAGAGGGAACTCTCTAACCTGGTAATGTGTCCTACAGACCTAACCATCTTCCCAGAATGAGTTTTGGAGCATAAGACAGTTTCTGTTTCCTACCAGAGTAGGTTGGGTTTGGTGGAAGAAAGATATTTAGAGAAGAGTGAGTCAGAAAGCAAAACCACCATGTTGTTATAAAGATTATCCACAAAGATATGACAGTATCTTAGAACAATTGCAGAAGTTAGAGAATTTAAGAAGATTTGGAAACATGGGTCAGTGTCATCAAGCAATGCATGAGTTTGTCCAAGAGTCATTTAGTGTCAATAACTAGTCCTAGATGTAACACCAAGTATTTTAAGTCTTTAAAAAGGTACATATTTTTCAATGAGATGGAGAAATCTGTTATAAATTCGACATCACAGTATATTAGAGAAAATAAGGTTGTAAGGTTTAACACACTCTTACACAAGAAAATGGATGACAATGGAGATAAAAAATAATTGGCATATAGAATTGAATAGTAATTGAGTTTTGTTTCTTGAGTCTCAACTGATTTTCATTCTAGTCAGGTAGTCTCATTGAAATAAAAAATTGTTATAAGAAAGCTATAAACAGAATTTGAAGACCCTCTCTTTAGAGAAGGTATAATATTTCTCAAAGGATGGGTTAAAATCCAGACATACAATTTAATTTTTGTATGAACAATGGAGAGTTTCTAGAGAATCTCTCTGCACAGTGCTTCCCTACAGTAGTGGAAGGCATGAGTGGTCACAGCAAGATCTTTTTTTGGACAAAATAGCTGTGTTCTTTGTATGAATGTCACAGGAGCAAAGGACAAACAGCTATCTAATACTGCCATGTCACTGTATAATAATTACTCCTCTTCCACCTTGATAGAGCATACAACATTTTAGAAAGTCCGGTATACTCCTGGTCATTATCTGTCTCACGATCCAGAGATTTTCTTTAAATGTACCTGTAAATTTCATAAGACAAGAAAGTTTCTTTCTTATTCACAATTATAAATAGATTCCAGTGTCTGTCAAAGTACATAGCACATTGTAGGTTTTTACTACATATTAGTTGAATGAATAGATTTCTAGTGATGCCGGCTGCATCACCCAAGTTAGCTACACAGTTGGACTCTCCATTCTCCACTACCTTGGAAGCTTGTTTATGCTTTTACTTTAATTACCAACATAGTTAGGAATGCATACAATTGGGACACATTTGGTTAATTCTGGGAAAATAACATTGGGTGGACATATCCTTACTTTCAACTTGGCCCTTTCATTCTTATTAGTGCAGAAGGGTGGGTAATTATACATATAGGAGGCACACTCCCTGTTGTTCCAGCCATTTCCATTACCTTTAATATAAAGATTAAATCTACTGCCTTTGCCCATCTTTAAAATATTGCCAATATTTTTGTTCTAATATGTAAAAATCTACTAATATTCAAACTTTCTGTTGAATAATAACTGTCATGTCATCTCCCAAGCCATTACCTCACATTCTTTTTATTTTTAAGATGTTAAGATATTTAATCTGTTTTTATTTCGTCTGCTTTACCTTATGTAGGCAACTTTTTATTCTATGGGCATTTATTTCAGACTCATTCCCATTTGTGTTGTAATGTTTCATGCTGAAAGCCAAAGGCAGGATGTTCCCAAATTCATAATCTCCTAGGGATCTTTTTTTTCTTTCCTGTGCTATGATAAAATAATACTCTGCTATTTAGTCTAATTTTTTTCTCTAAAAGTTTTTCTAAGTGGCTATAATATGTATTAAAGTTTCTTCAGTAGATTTTGTCCTAAGTAAGTCACTGAAAATTGCATAAATTTTACTACTAACTTACCTCCTCCTGAGCAAAAGAAAGCACCATGATCCCATTCTCTATTTCTATTGCAATGAGCTGAGAAAGATTCATATCTAAAATTCAAAGAATGTGATTAAATTAGAAATAGATATATTTTAAAGAATTCCAGTGGTTCTCTTTCACCTGTGGCTTTGTGTGTGTATTTTTTTTACCTTGTATTACTTTTAGGAAGTCATTAAAAAATAATTTCCAGAATCAGCAGTTAGTGTAATGGCTATGTCGCTGAACTCCCATGTAGCCCACCGTGGTTCGAGTCCCAGACCTAGTGGCTTAAATTCATGCCAGGCATGTGTGTGTGCGTACCCATGATCCCAAGAGGAGAATGGAGGAAAAAGGATTGCAGCATGGCCATCCCCCCTAGGGGGTGATTTCTCACTTTCTGTTTCTTTGACTCTTTCTGTCTTTCTGGCAAGCGCATGTGCCCTATAGCAAAAACCTCTCTCAAAAAATAAATAAATAAATAGAACAAAATAATTTCCAAAAGAAATTTTGTGCCCAAGAGTTATTTAATATACTAAAATAATGTTAATGCCAATAAACATCAATGAACTGATATCTAAAGTTGTACCAAAATCTAAAATATGCTTACAAATATATATAGCACAAAGTAATTATAAGTATATGCTTTTTTTTTGTTATTTCTATGACATTGATACTACTGAAAACTACATTTTTGTTTCCCAACTACTACAAAGGGTCTTCAAAAAGTTCATAGGAAATGCATATTATAAAAAAAAAACAAAACTATGAATGGCTTTCAAAATCCTTCACACCAAAGTAAACTTGTACTTTAATTCAACTTTTCACAAACTATTTGAAGTCCCCTCGTATCATTAGCACTATAACCTATCAATTTGAACATTCTTTACGTTCTCCTATGATGTTTCATACTCTAAAGATGGGAGGAACACACTGAGAATACCAAAAATCAGTAAGGAAAGGAAGGATTTCCTATTCTACAAGGGTAAAAATAATAATACCATGAGTGAAAAGTTTAACTTTGTGCTTTTATCTTCCCTGTGACTAATATTGAGCTAATAGAATGCAAAAATAAAATACCTCTCTTGGTGTGTTTATTAATTATTGTCTAGTGTTTCTTTTCATAAGACTGGTGAAGAATGTTCCCTCTGGTAACTTAAAATCCATTTTTCATAATTAGCATTTAGTTGTATTTCTAAAATGAAATATGCTTCTTTTTGTCTGCCAACACCAATTTTCAGCTCAGCAGCTCAAAAATAAGGTCTTGTGTATTTCAAAGCAGCAGGTTAGATTTCATGTAATAAGTTATGAAAAGTTCATCATTATTTTACCTATTAAAATTAATTTAATGTCTCCCAAATCTGATTTTTATTTACATATTTAAAGTCCTCTTTGTATTCACATGTGACAAAAATGCCAATACCATGCTGATAAGTAGAAAATTATTAATTGGAAATAATTAAGTCTTTAAAATACAAAAGCAAACTCATTTTTATTACACTTATTAACTTCAAAAATAATGAAATAAGTCATATATTAATTAAAATTTTTGTTTTATTCACTGATGAAAATCTTCATTCCAAAAAGGTTTAATCCCATTTATTTTATTTTTATAATTGTGACTATCATAAGTTAAAATTTTTGATTCAAGTATTCACCTTTTATGAACCTAATTATCAAACACAGAAAATATTTTAACTAAAGAATACTTATCTTTAACATTTTTAAGATATTCATTGAGTCAATCCCCTTAAAATTGTAACTTAAGAATGAAGCATTTGGATAAAATTTTTCAGCCTTTAGAGCATTCAGAATCCCCAAGGAATCAAATTACAAGAGCTATCAAGTGTTTTATTTTTTTCTGTCACCCCTCTTAGATGTACAAAATTAATGTGAGATCGTAACTATCCTTTGGGTCTAAAATATAATGAAAAAATAAATACATGAACTAAACTGTATAAATTACAGTCAACATAGAGTTTCAAAGGGGACATTAAATAGACAGAGAATCATCATGTTTCATTGATGTTGAGTTTAGTGATTGTCTTAGTCTGCTAGAGCTTCCACAACAAAATATCACACTATGGAAGACTTAAATAACAGAAATTAATTTCTCACATTTTTGGAGGCCGGATATTACAAAGACACAGAAACATAGCTTTCATTCTGACTTCCTCTCTACTCTTGGTTTTTAGGCAGCCACCATTTGACTGTATGTGCACAAAACCTCTTTGGGTATATGTGGATTATGGCAGAATTCTGGCATCTGTTAATTTCCTGATGAGGACAGTAGATGTATGGGATTAGGGCTCCTCTTTATGACCTGATTCAACCAAAACGAATTTATTAAAGGCTATCTCCAAACAGTCATATTGGAAGTTAAGGTTTCAGCATACAATTTGAAGGGATGGGTGGGATACAATTTAGTCTATGATGACTATCAAAACCTTGATTAAGGGGTAAAATCTAAGTAAGTCAAAGGAAGAAAATAGGGATAACAATTATGGATTGAAAATCATGGTAGTGGATCATCTACAATAATGAGCAATCATATATTTTGAGAAACCTGATAAATGGCCAGCTCTAAAGTAGAGAGGTAGTAGTAAATAGTATAAAATAACATTAACTGAAAGGGAAAAAATGTAATAAAGAGTCTTAAATCCAAAGTTTATGTCAGAATCTCTCCTCTAGCTCCTTCTCCCTCTCCTCCCATTTCTCACTTGCTCGCTCACTCGCTCTCTCTCTCTCTCTCACACACACACACACACACACACACACACTTTCACAAACTCATCTTTCTTCAGCTATGTGTATATGTTACTATTTAAAAAATGTTGGGTTTGTATTATAATCTTTTGAAAATTTGTAAACCTCTCTTAAATAAATGGAATCGGACTCATAAAAATTGTCTTCTAAAACAAGGCAGTATAGAAGTATAGAACTCATTTCTTTCTAAACTAGAAACTATCTGTAAATCCTACACACAGAAAAAGTTAGGAAAAGCCATCAATTGTGATGAATATTGGTGAGCCAGTGAGATTTCCTCAAGAATGCATACCTTCATTTGTAGTTCTCAGATTATAAAGCTACCTCAAAGCAGAAAACGCATACAGAGAGGTGTCCTGACTGGCAAACTACAAGATACAGATTAAATATCTTACATTTATTTTTTTAATGGAAGGAGATTGTCAAAATAACCTACCTTCTCTCTAAAAATAAATCCTATTAGGCACAAAAGCAATGACAGAAAAATACTAAAAGACTCTTTTAAGAAATGAGCACTTTACTTTTATATTAAGCGTCCCAAAACTTTGAAGAAGAAAAGTTTTTATGAATAATGTTAAAATACATTGCCCCCAAAATAGCCACAAGGTTAAAAAAAATACAGCAAAAATATCATTATAAATATGTGTACCAAAACCTACAAATATTAGCCCAAAGAATCCAACAAACAACAAATACAACCAGACAAAATTTTTTTTTCAGAAATGTCAAGATGCATCACTATTTAAAATTTTTAAATGTATGTCACTATATTTCTAAATCAAAGATTATATACGTAATAACAGCTTATAGTGCAACAAGTAGGAATTTTGGAAGGTAACAGGATTTGATAACATTATTAGGATGGGGCTGGTGATAGAAATTTGGTGGTTTTCTAAGAAGAGGGGCAGAGACAAGAGCTGACATACCAATACACTCACTCTTGCCCTCTTGCCATGTGATGTCCTGCATAACCTCAGAACTCTCAGAGAGCCCCCATCAACAAGATGACTCTTCCCGAAAAGCAACCCTTTGACTTTGGACCTCTAAAACCATGATCTAAATAAACATTTTTTAAATAAATTACACAGTTTGTAGTATTCAGTTATAGCAACAGAAAAATGGACTAAAACACATGCGTCATGTTATTTAATTCTGTTCATAATCTTCCTGATCACAACCCATTTAATCACAACCTCCTATGCACTTTTTATTTAAAAATTTTTCTCTTTATTCATGTTAGAGTATATGCACAGTAAATGAAACTGGGGGAGGAGAGAGAGAGAAAGAGAGAAGAGATAGAGTACCCTCCATAGGGTTTGGTCACACTATGATCACCTTCCTTTAGCCCCTAGCTTGTTCAGTATTGAGCACTGGTGGGCTTGCTTGCTGGGTTTCAGGCTGACCAGGTGAGGTTTCAAGCAATGGTCACTGTGGAATCCAGCTTCTCTTGAGCAGTGCATTTCTGCTGTGCCACAGAGCTGGCCTCCAGAGTGGTCACCTTGTCTGTATTCTGATAATGAGAAACCCAAGGTGCCAAAAGTTTAAGTTTCCCAGGCAAAAATTAATCAAGACGGGATTTGAGTCAAAGTTGTCTGATCCTATGTTTGTATGCTTAACCTCTATGCTACACCAATGCCTATAATTTAACATGGATGTTAACATTTAGAGTTGTGATACTAAGAAACCACCCATTCCTTCTGCTTTTAAATAGGAACTCCTTGGACTGTTTTTAGCTCATCGTGATGTTATTCTTTATGTAGGTCTAATCAATCTCATCGGTCACCTTGAGAATTGTTTTTATTTATTCTAAGTTATGAATAGATAAAAAGTTGCTATGAACTAATGGATTATATTTCAAATTATATTAAATAGTAGCCAAGAAAATGTAATATAAAGAAACTATTTTTCTAAATGTTCTGATATAACTTCCTTAAAAATAAAAATTTGATGATACAATAAAAAGTAATAACTCAGTGTCTCCATCGTTATATCCATTAAAGCAGTGTAGTATTTTACTCTTATATGTCTTAATGTGAGTGTTAAATTTATATTGAAGTGAATTCAAAAGCTATCACACAATCCTTTATATGTCATTTACTGATTACTGTAAGTTTAATAAAAAGTTAATTATTTTTAAATATTTTAAAATTAGGTTTGATGGCTTTTGAAAAATAGTTTTGGTAGAGGACACTTACACTTGCCAGAAAGTAATAAAGAGAAGGAAGGGAAACTGAGAACTCAACCCCTTGAGGGTTGTGGGGGAATGGTCACATTACAGTACCGTCTCCTCCATTATCTTGAGATTTCAGGCATTCACATACATGTGTCCAGTGTATTTTTCAATCTACCAGGTCCAGGACTCAAATGCCCTATCAGACATGTGGAATCCAGCTGCCTTAACCACCAGTCCACTTGCCGTCCCCTTACTGCTTTTATCTATAATCATATTAACCCACTTATTAGAAACATCCATTCTGCTTGTCCAAGAAGTGATAAACGATGTAATCTGGTTCTGTTTACCAAAAAACAAAAACAAACAAACAAAAATGCTGGGGGAGATAAATAAAAATATATAAAGATAAAAAGATAAAAAGAAAAAGATTAAAAAGAAGAAATAGTTTTTAAATTATTTTTTCTTTGAGGTCAAGAAACATATTGAAGAACTATAAGCCAAGAACCCATTTTTGACTCATGTCATCATTTTGTAAAAGGAAATTAGTAATACCAAATGGAATTGAAAGCAGTCCTTTATCTTAAAGGATGGGTTTTTATTCTTCTTATTTATAATATGAATCAGGTTAAAATTTTTAATTCGTTGAGAGGAGTATGAGAGAGTTATATTTCCACATCTTCTTTTCTGATGGAGAACACTGTGTGTGAGAGAGAGTTAAAGAGAAAGACAAATGAAAAGAAAGCACCTTTGACAAAGTCTTTTCATGCTGCAATCCCATTCCCCTACCCTCCGGCTTCTCAAGATCTTATATGCCTACACATGCACTAGGCTTGTTTTCTGGTCAACCTGAGCATCTAGCCTGGACTCTGCCAACAGCCGTCTGTCGATTAGTCTGGGCCTAGTTCTAGATTTAGGTGAAAGAAAGTGTTGATTGCATCAAGTTTCTGAATTGGAGCATTTGCCTCCCTTGATTTGATTAAATCAGGAGTGAAATGGTAAGTTACTTATTAAGACTAATTAATTTTGTGCCATTCTTGCCAATGAAATAAATAAGCCACCCAATTTCAGCCTGAGCATTTTATTCCAAACCTATAACTTAAAGATATCTTCTGTCTACAAAATAAATTGTAATATGCCACATGTCAACGGGAGTTTACCATTTATTGGTAGGCCACCAGGGTGTCATTCTAAAGGGGATTTTCAGTCTGCTCTCACAGCACTTAACATGTGCAAGTACCTAGGCTCAAGGCAAAGACGTTGTATGAATGCATGTTTCTGAAAGAGCAGCTGGTGTGCAGTCATAAAATGCAGCTCAGTATCAAAGGAATAACATGAAGGCCTGCTCCAGTGGGATTGCCTGCTTCTGCTGATTACCAGCTGTCACGGGACCAAGCCTCAGGATGGTATAGTGTTTCCTGTCCTTAAAGAGATCCACAAGTTTGAGGCAAAGCATATGTTTTTGTTTTGTCTTATTTTTATTTTGGTACCAAAGCTTACTCTAGTTGAATTCTTCATTTACTACAAATATTTCTCAAGTTCTTAGGGAAATAGAATGTTAAAACAGAGCAAAAGATTAAAAATTACAACCACTCTAATGGACCCTTTCCTGGGGCAGCTCATTTACATGACCTATGTGCTATTCTCTCTTGAATTTCACTCATACCTGTACAATATCTGAAATTCCTCACATTATTAGGAGTCTAAAGCTATGTACTTTGAAAGCTGAGAAATTAGTATGTTGGGTCTTCCAAATTAATTTACATGCTCCCATATTAGACGTCAACACATTTACTTTAATAATCATTTATTTAGGATGCTATATTTTACATAAAGCAGAAAGTCAACAATTTCATAATGAGTCAAACATAACATCATAACGAACAAAGCATTCTAGTTTGATATTTTATCTAGAAGTGCATTCGATCTTCTTGTTGCTTCTAACTTAATGCTATTCCCATCATAGATTGGCATGCACAAAAATGTTAAATAAAATGTAACCTACAGTTAAATCCTATATTGCTAAACATAAAAATTGCTTATTATATCTTAAAAGGCATCATTTAAATTATAATGTCATAAACTACACATGATACTCTTGCCTCAGAATTTTTAAAAAATCCCTCGTTTTGATCTATGTATTAGCACAGATAAAACATTTATCACTTTTTCTATTGAATGTATTTAAATTCGTTTTACATTTCTGAGTGTATATTATTAGGATACAATTTCTAAGATCATATGGAAAGGCCTAATATAATATTAGATGAGAAAATCACTGATCGCATTAGCCCTGTAGTATGTATAAATTTCACTCCCTTCCCTTTCTCTGTTCCTTGTCTAAACGCCACAGAATCTTGTTCTTTGGTTAACATCTAGTTTTCAAAGTTGCTCTTTTAGCTGCAGACTGACTATCTCTGTCAGTAAATTCTACGAGGCTTATCTTATTACACACCGAGAACATAGTTCAAGGTTGTATCCTTTTAGATCAATAGTTTTGTTTTGTATTTGCTATGTTATTCACAGTGTCTATAAAATCTCCTACAAAAGTCCCTGGAATCATTATTAAGGAAACATGATAGACTTTGCCTCATGTTGTATGAGTCTCGTTTTTTAGTTCATAAAGGGAAACATATTAGGACTACTGTAAACCACAGTGATAGCAAAATTGGCTTTAAATAGATTATGTATCAATAATCTTTATCACATACAGACATATATGTATATATATAGAAGAAGAGATCCTCAAAAAGTTCTTAGAAAATGCACATTATGGGACCAGCAGTTAGCATAATGGCTATGTCGCTGGACTCCCATGTAGTAGACTGCGGTTCGAGTCCTGGACCCGGTGGCTTAAACTCAAGCCGGGCGCGTGTGCGTGCATGCCCAAGATCCTGAGAGGAGATGGAGGAGAAGGGATCATGGCATGGCCATCCCCCCTGGGGGGGTTATCTCTCACTTCCTGTCTCTCTGTCTCTCTCTCTGTCCGTCTGGCGAGCGCACATGCCCTATAGCGAAAATCTCTCCGAAAAAAAAAAGAAAGAAAATGCACATTATAAAGAAACTATGCATAGATTTCGAAAAGTTTTTATACCAAAATAAACTTGTAATTTAATTTTTCCATGAATATTTTAAAGCCACACACTATGTCTATATTAGGAAATATATTTCTAATATATATAAAATATGAAGTATATGATTAATTAAGTACATATAAATTGTATCAATTGGACATATTGGGTCTATCTAAAAATTCTCAATCTTTGTTCACACACAAAAAATCCTAATGTCTGAAAACAGATTTTCACTGATATTTAAAAGTTAAAGTAGGACAAACAACTCAGGGACCAGCAGGTGGTGTAGTGGTTGAGGTACTAGACACTCCCACATAGCCAACCAAGGTTCAAGTTCCAGACCTGGTGACTTGCTTTCTCACTTTCCCTATTTCTTTCTCTGTCTCTCCCCACCTCCCCATATATGTGTGTGTGTGTGTGTGTGTGTGTGTGTCTGGTCAAATTAAAATAAAATGAATAAAATTAAATAAATAATTATTTTTTAAAAAGTTCAAGTAGGACAACTCCATAGCCTAGTGGTTAAAAGTACTAGATTCCACACCACCTTCCGCAGCTTGAAACCCATCCCAGAGATGAATGTATATGCTTACCCAAGATCCCAACAGGATGGGAAAAGTGGGAAAATAGAGGAGAAGGATTGGATATGACCAAACACTTTTAGAGGTTGCTTCCTCTGTCTGTCTGTCTGTCTCTAACTCTGTCTCTTGGTTTTCTCTGGTGAGTGCATATGTCCCCTGGCAGTTAAAAGGAAATTCAACTGCAAAAATTGATCAATAATTTTATAGCAGACTGTCTTTTTTATTCATTAGCTTTAAAAATTATTTTAATTAAAAATCACACAAAAAGATAAAACTAGAGAACTTACCTTGCTTTGATTTATAACACTTACTCATAGGCTACACTGTAACTCTTAGATAATAAGTTTACAAAAATCATTTGATTCAGTAAACTATGCAATAAAAATTAATCAACTCTATAAACTCGGGCTATGTAAAGGATTCTGAATACTTATTGTTACAATTTGCATAGGCCAACATACCTGAACATTAATTAATATAAAATATATTTCTAAGGTACTTTTGATTTTTACTAAATATGTTGCAATCATTTTTATTTTTATTTCTGAGAGTTTTGCTATAGGGTATGTGTGCTCACCAGAGAGACAGAAAGCAAGATAGCGTCACTAGGGGGGATATCAATGCTGCAATCCTTTCTTCTCTGGTCCCCTCTCAAGATTTTGGGAACACACCCATCCAGTGAGTTTCAAGCTGCTGGGTCTGGGACTCTAATGGCGGTCAGACATGTGGGAATCCAGCACCTTAACCACTACACCACCTGCTGGCTCTGCAATCATTCTTACTAATCTCGAAGAAGCTTTGACTTTCTATTCATAATATCATTCATGTAAGAATGCTTCAACATCTCACACTCATATAGACCAGTATAATTAAATTATAACTAATACTATGAACATCATTTAGCAAATAAATTGCCTCTGCAAAGACCATAATAATAAATTTTATGTATACCAGAGGAAAAAACAGTGTTCTCATATCATAATGTCAGTTCAAGCCCAGAGGACCATAAAGAATAATTTCTTTTAGGCTTTAATTACTTCATTTCCAACTTTCCCTATCCACATACTCCATGCACCCCATCCTCATGTTATTTACTAACCACTCCTTGTAAACATCTCAAAAGAACTAGCAGATAGCATGTTGGTTAAGGCACTGGATTCCCACATGGTCAATTACAGTTTGAGTCCCAGACCTGGTGACATGGTCACTCACTCTGTCTGTCTGTCTGTCTGTCTCTCTCTCTCTCTCTCTCTCTCCCCCTCCTCTTCCCCTCTGTCTCTCTCTGATGAGTGTACATGCCCTGCGACAAATTTTAAAAGATAAGAATGATGAATAAAATTAATAATTTTAATAAATAAATATCTTAAAATGGGTCTTTAGAGCATATTAACATGAATGAGTAAAGAAAGTTTGTTTTTGTTTTTGTCTTTGTTTTTGAGAGTTTTTTGCGATAGGGCACATGTGCTCGCCAGAGAGAGAGAGACAGAGAGATATAAAGCGAGAAATCACCCCCCAGGGGAGATGGCCATGTCACAATCTCTTCTCCTCCATTCTCCTCTCGAGATCTTGGACACATACGCACACACACCCGGTGTGAGTTTTAAGCCACCGGGTCCGGGACGCAAACCACAGTCGACTACATGGGAGTCCAGCAACATAGCCATTATGCCAACTGCTGGTCCCAGTAAAGGAAGTTTTAACTCACTTAGTTTAAGTGACACTAATAATAAAGCTGTGTTTTAGATCTAGCCAAGTGGCATGGTAGTTAAGGTAGCTGGATCCCAACCAAATGTATTATTTAAATCTCAAACCCCCAGTTTAAAAAATGCGTAGAGTACTGCCTAAAATCTTCAGAAGAATGGAAGAGAAGGGATTGAAGCATGATCATCCCCCTGGGAAGTGCTTTCTCACTTTCCTTCCCTCCCTCCCTATTTCTCTCCAGAGAACACAAATTAAAAGGACAAAAAAGCATTTCAGTAATTTGATGTTTCAAGTTTTACGTTTAAGTGTCTAATCCATTTTGTATATAATGAGAGATGGGGGTCTAGTTTCCCTCTTCTGCGTATGTATATTTTTCCAATTTTCCCAGCACTATTTGTTAAAGAGACCATCTTTGTTCCTGAATGTGCTTGGGAAATTTGTCAAAAATTGGTTGGCCATTATGTTCATGGATTTATTTTGGGGCTATCTATTCTGGTCCATTGGTCTATATGTCTGTTTTTGTGATTCAAAACATTGCTCTTGGCTAAGTTTTTATTTATTTATGTATTTATCTATTTATTTATTTAGATCTTTAGCTATAGGGAGTGTACACTTACCAGTGAGAGATAAAGAGAGAGAAAATGAAAAATCACCCCAGGGGGAGTAGCAGACTGCAATTTCTTCTCTTCTAGCCTCCTCTCAGAATCGTGGGCACACATGCACACTCACCTGGCATACTTTTCAAGTCACTGGGTCTGGGACTTGAACCAGGCTGTAGGTCATGTGGGATGTAGCGCCTTAACCTCCATGTCACCTGCTGGCCCTAGGCAAAGATTTTTAGTACTGAACTCTGGCCATACTTCCTTTGTTCAAACAATCTTTCCTAAGCAGCTTGGGAAAAGCCATACCTAGATGCCATAAACCTTACTAAACAGGTCACCTTGCCTCAGTAATACTGGCTTACTTCTCATACGGTGACTCTGGCATAATATCACATGATGATTAGAAAACCCCCTTATCCATATTACAATTAAGCTTCAATTTTTCTTTCTGCTCACTCCAAGTTTTAAACAAAGCTCTGCTCTTTATGCACTAGCAAACTAAGAAATATTTAAATCCACCTAATAACTATAAGTCCCTGCTTTAAAATATTCCACTTTATCTGGCCAAACCAAACGCCACATATTTATTTACTTTAATAGTAATTTCTTCTGTCCTAAAATGTATTAAAGATTCTCTGTAACTTAGTCACGTGGGGGACATAATTTAATCATAATTCTCAAAGAAGTAAAAGTAGGACTACCTTATGATCCAGTAAGAGATATAAGATTCTGAGATTATGTTTCTCCAGACTATAGTCATTCAGTTTGGCATATTGAACTTCCTTCAATATTTTACAGAGTTTAATTTTTCTTTTGTTTGCTTATTTTAGTTTTGCCAGAGGAGAGAGAGAGAAATAGAAAAAGTGAAACATCACCCCACTCCCAGGAATGGCCATGTCACAGTCTCTTCTACTCCATTTTTCTCTCAGGATTTTGGACACACATGCATACATGCCTAGAACGTTATCCAAGCCACTGGGTTGACCATGTGGCATCCAGCCACATTAAGTACCATGTAAAATACCTGACCCCCAGAGTTTAGTCTTATTTCCATTAACAATGTCAAATAATAACTCAAAAGCATGGGTAATAACAACAAAGTCAGAAAAATGGGACGATATCAATCCAAAAGCCTTTGTACAGTAAAGAAAACTCCAAAAGAGTGAAGAAACAACCTATAAAAAGGGAGAAAATATTTGCAAGTTACACATCCAACAGGGAGTTGATAATTAAAATATATAAGAAACCCAAATAGCTCACTAGCGAGGAATAAAAGAGACCTGAATATCCCTATTAAAAAATGGGTAATTGATCAAAAAATTTTCAAAAGAATACATGCAAATGACCAATAAGCATATAAAAAATATTCAGCATCTCTAATAATAGGGGTAATGCTCATTGAAACCACAATGAGGGATCACCTTATACCAGTTAGTATGGCTATTGTCAAAAACAAATAAAATAAAATAAGAAAGAACAACAAGTGTTGGCAATGCAGTAAAGATAGAGAGACCTTGGTACCTCCTGTCAGTGGGAATAGAAATTGGAAAAAAAATTAAAATATTCCAGCCACTAAGGAAAATAGTATGGAGAAATCTCAAAGAAATAAAAATAGCACTACCTTATGATCCAGTAATTCAACTACAGGTTATATATCCTAAGGATAGGAAATCAATATGATAATGAGATTTCTGCACTTTCAAGTTTCTTGCAGCACTATTCACAATAACTAAGGTATGGAATCAACCTAAGTGCCCAATGACTGATAACTGGATAAAGAAATTGTGGTATGTTTATGTATGTATTATAATATATATATATACATATATATATATATATATATACACACACACACACACACACACATACATACATACATACACACACACACACGCGTTTACCTACACATATATAAAATAAAATAGCATTATATCAATTAAAGGGTAAATTATTGTTAATTGTGGCAAAACAGATAAATATGAAAGAACTAATGAAAACTGATATAAGCCAGATTCTTAAAGACAAATATCATATGTTCTCATTTAACAAATACCATGCATTCCCACTCTCCAGTAGATGTTAAACAACTTTACTGTATAGAAATAAAGAGTGTACTGGTAGATACTAGATCTTAACAAGGGGAGAGGGGTGAGAGGATGGGGAGAGCAAGATTGACAGATAAAAGAGGACATGTAAGCAAGTGGGAGGAATTATGGAAAAATAGAGCAGAGTAAATAACATTATAATAATTTAATATATAGTCCCAAATAATAAGTAGAGCAAGTTTTGAATGTGTACAGCACAAAATAATGATAATGTTAAAGATAGTGAATATATTTATTTTCCCAAAAGATTATCTCACTTTAATAATTTCCAATTTTTAAAAAGGTTTTTGCCCTAGGTGCATGCATTCACCAAGAGAGAAAGAGAAAGAAAAATCACTCCGCAAGGAGATGGCCAGGCTAAAAGCCCTTCTTCCATTCTCCTCTTTGGATTTTAGGCATGTATACATATGTGCCCAGCTTGAACCATAGTCATCCACGTGGCAGTCCAGTGCCTTAACCATCATAACACTTACTGGCACCTCCAATTTCATTTTAACATATGGAATTAGGGTGACATCTATAAAGTGATAAATCTACAATCTTATGAACAATTAAAAATTATGAAGGTAGATACACCCTTTGCAGCTAATTTTGTCATATTTCAAACTTTGTAATTGAAATTCCACACTGGATATAATTATCTGTCTTACATTTAGAAAAAAATAGAAAAATAATATTTAATAATTCTTTATTCATGCTTAATATTATACTAAGCACTGACAATAAGGCCCAGAGTAATTAATTTCAAAGATATGCATTTTAATTTTTAAAGCTTCATACTAGTTATATACAAATTAAATCATTAAAGCATTTGATATATGATCAAAAATTGATCTGAAGAGTTGGGTGGTTATAGTAGAGAACAATTAGATTTTTTAATTATGTAAGAGAAATTAGAAACAGTATGTAGAAAAAGATATACAACAAAAAATAAATATGCATATTGTAAATTAATAGAAGGCACATTTATAATTGCCTGACCACTTAATTTATGCATAGAAATAGTAAGAAAGTAGGCTTGGACTTTTTAGCAATGTGATAAACTGACAGAATATTTAATATGCCTTCTGAATGCTAATTTCCCCACAGGGAAACTAATGCTTCTGTTACCTAAAGCAAGTATCAAGCGATGTGTGATTACAAGTGGTCCTCAGTGACAGCACTTTTCCTTTTTCAAATATAATAAATATTTAAAACATAGACATAGTGCTTTTTACACTCAGGAAAAAGATTGAAATGGATTCTAGAGTTTAGGTTGTGCTTTAATTTTGCTATTAATTAGCTCCGTGGTATAAATTTAGCACTGATTCTGTATCACAGAAATGCACAATACCTGCCTTAGGGAATTGAAAAAGTATCTTATAATTTATGAAAGGTTCATTTTGAAAACTTTTTACACTTAATTCTAATTAACGTAAGGACTATTTATCTTAGAAGTCTATAGTATAGAAGAAAGCCTATATTGTTCAACAATGACATGTTAACTACAGAGCAAGAGAGGAAGAGACTACACAAGATGGGATTCAGAGGGTAAGAAAGGCTATCAGTCATTCTGCCCTTTGTGATCATGTTTACATAGCCCAAAGCTATTTTATAAAAAATAAATGGGCCTAGACCATGGGTGGTACTTGAGGCTGCTGAATCCCACATGATTGATTTTCCTGTTCAAGTCCCAGACCCGTGTCTTCAGAAACACCAGGCATATGTGCATGCCAGCCTGAAATCTCAAAAGAAAGGAGAAATGGAAAAGGAATTGCAGCATGACCATTCCCTTTGGAGATGGTTCCGCTCTCTCTCTCTCCCCACTCCCATGTACAACCTCTGACAAAAATCTTAAGTACATAGTTAGTTAGATAGATAGATAGATAAATTAGGGGCCAGCATGTGGCACAGTGGTTAAGGCACTGGACTTTTTAATTAACGTAAGGACTATTTATCTTAGAAGTCTATAGTATAGAAGAAAGCCTATATTGTTCAACAATGACATGTTAACTACAGAGCAAGAGAGGAAGAGACTACACAAGATGGGATTCAGAGGGTAAGAAAGGCTATCAGTCATTCTGCCCTTTGTGATCATGTTTACATAGCCCAAAGCTATTTTATAAAAAATAAATGGGCCTAGACCATGGGTGGTACTTGAGGCTGCTGAATCCCACATGATTGATTTTCCTGTTCAAGTCCCAGACCCGTGTCTTCAGAAACACCAGGCATATGTGCATGCCAGCCTGAAATCTCAAAAGAAAGGAGAAATGGAAAAGGAATTGCAGCATGACCATTCCCTTTGGAGATGGTTCCGCTCTCTCTCTCTCCCCACTCCCATGTACAACCTCTGACAAAAATCTTAAGTACATAGTTAGTTAGATAGATAGATAGATAAATTAGGGGCCAGCATGTGGCACAGTGGTTAAGGCACTGGACTTTTACATGGCCAACCACTCTTTGAGTCCTGGACCCAGCTTCTTGAAAGTCATGCTGGGCACATGTACATGCATATCCAAAAACCTGATAGGAGAAGGTATTGCAGCACGACCATCCCTCTAGGGGATAACTTCTCCCTCTCTCTCTGGTGAGCACACACCCTATAGCAAAAAGTCTCTAAATAAATAAATGATTATATGTGTAAATGTATAAAAATATTTTCAAGTCTGTTATCTAATTTCAGGAATATAATAATACTATAATTGAAAACCAAAAAGACACAAACACATTTAATATTATTCTTTTCTCAAATACAAAAAAAATAGATATATGACTTTGGAGGAAGAGAATATTTAGTTAGTTAGTTAGTTCCAGAGGGTTTGTGTACTCGCCAAAGAGAAAAAATACCCTCCAATGGGACACGATCATACTACAACCCTTTTCCTCCACTTCTATATCCTATCAGGATTCTGGGCACACAGATTCATACACCGCCAGGACTGGGAGTTGAACTGCGAAGACAATGTGAGCTCCAGATTCCACTATATAACAGCATTTATACTATGGAGCTGACCCTAAATTCAGCTTTTGGGCATATGTTACACACGTGGTAATGTAAACCAGTGTGCCAGGAAGAGAACTTACTGATTCCCAGATAATTTTTCTTCTCTATGATTAGCACAATTTCAGTGGAGAACCTGCTGCAAATATTTATTTTAGCAAAGCAAAAATCCTCATGAAGATCAAATCAATGAATCACTTCACCTTCCTTTAGAGACAGAGCCTGCAGTCTCAGTTTAAATTTCCTCCCTGCTCTTCACTTTGTCAAGTTCCACTTCTTTCTTATAAAGCCTATCATTAATTTTAAAAAATAGAAATAACTGGTCCTTTTTTTTTTTGAGGGTTTTTTTTTTGCTATAGGGCACTTGCACTCGCCAGAGAGAGAGACAGAAAGCTAGAAATCAACACCCCCCCACCCCCACCCCGGTTGGAGATGACCGGGCCACAAACCCTTCTCCTCCATTATCCTCCGCCCAGCATGAGTTTAAGCCACCAGGCCTGGGACTCCAAACCACAGTCAACTACATGGGAGTCCAATGACATAGCCATTCCACTAACTGCTGGTCCCAAGAACTGGTTCTTTCTTAATTTCTGCAGAATGTAACGGGCATGATACTTCTCTCATACTTATTACATGAATCTTTGTATTGTCACTTAATGTATATTTATACTCTCTCATTTCTTCAACCAAATCTCAAAAATGGGAAGGTTCTATGTTTCTGAAATCTGTCAGTATGCCAGTCATGTGTTTTTCCTCTTGGTCAGAGTTATTTCCCATGACAGTTGTTTCTGCACATATCTGACCCCCATGGACTATTCAGAGAGTCAGGATGACTGTCACCAAGATATCCCAGCACCTAGAGAGTAAAAGGTACTATGGAATACTCAATAAATATTCAATGAATGAACACATAAATATTCAGCAGAGGTTTGCTCTATGTTTTATAATTAAATTAGTTTTCTTTCATTTGAAAAATGG
The DNA here is from genome assembly GCF_000334495.1 of Tupaia belangeri chinensis. NCBI lineage: Eukaryota > Metazoa > Chordata > Mammalia > Scandentia > Tupaiidae > Tupaia > Tupaia belangeri. Next base: position 244,073 of record NW_006203612.1, on the reverse strand, counting down.
AAAAGGATATTTCTGACTTAATTTACTAAAGCAAAAATTAGGCACACAGATTTTAAAAAATAGATGTTTGTTTTAATTAATTTTGGTAGATTCTGTCGAATTTTTATTAAAAGAAAATAACAAATCAGTAAGCATAGCCCATTTACAAGGTATATGTATACATATAATCTCTATAATTATAGATATACATGTATAGATACACAAAACATTGAAATATAAAGCTACAATAAATAAAAAATATTGCACGAATGTTTGTGGATAACTGATAAACCCTCGAACATAAAGAGTTCAAAATGGATTTTGGAATTGGAGGCAAGTGATTTTGTGATCAATTATAACTACTGTTCTAAGATCATAGAGCATTTTTTCCCCAATCTCACATGTAACCACAAGGAAAACAAATCAAATTCATTGAAAAATAGCTATGTATCAAAATAGCTATTTAAATTTTTGAAGTCCTAAATATTTGTGAAGCTGCTTGCTCTTAGTTTTCTTGGCCCTTGAATTTTACTTTGTTTCTTCAGTAGGGTCTACCTCAGCATGGATAAAAATATCAGCTAACAGGTGGACAGCTATTTGGATTTTACTATAGTGCTCACAGGAGTAATATTTTTTCCATTCGAGAAAAGAATCAGAACATGTATTAATATTCTCTTCTAAAACAAACAGATTACGTTTATTAACTAAAGATATTTTAGGGCATCAACTCTGTATTTTATTTGTGAGAAAGCCCTGTGAATGATAAACATATATAAAATATTCATTTGGGATAGGTTAAATTTAACTTTTGATGTTAAAGTGATAGAGTGAATGATTCATTAAAATTATTTAAGATTCTAACAGAAAAAAAAGTTCTGGGAACCAGCAGTTAGCATGATGGCTATGTCGCTGGACTCCCACGTAGTCGACCACGGTTCGCGTCCCAGACCCGGTGGCTTAAAACTCACGCCAGGCGCATGTGCGTGCGTGCCCAAGATCCCGAGAGGAGAATGGAGGAGAAGGGATTGCGGCATGACCATCCCCTCTAGGGGGGGATTTCTCACTTTCTGTCTCTCTGTCTCTCTCTGTCTGGCGAGCGCACGCGCCCTATAGCGAAAAATCTCTCCAAAAAAAATAATAATAATAATAAAAAGGAAAAAGAAAAAAAAGTTCTTACATGGGTACGGCTAGCTATATAAAATACTAAGATCAGTAAAAATTTCTTCTTGATTTGTATCAAGAAAGTCATATAACAGATAATAACAAGTAATAGTGACACAGAAAATGCAGAGGTAATTAGCCCCAGCACCTATAGTGGGACACAGGTTCTTGTCTGCAACTCAAAGAATTAGAGATGCAGACATAGGTAAGCAAACGGAATTTATTAAGAGAGAGGATGTAAAGCAGAGATCCCAGGCAGAGAGCAGGTCCCAAGTGGGTTACCTACAAGAAACTGGAGGGAGGGGTTTTTATCTTGGTCAGAGGGGCTTTGTCCATGCTTGTTGCCAGCTGTTGCAAGCTTTTCTAGTGGTTGGGGGCAGGAATCACATGCTGGATGGATCAGGTTATTCTTCCTAATTTTGGAGTGGATACAAAGGTCAGTAGACCTTCTTTGCCTAAATGCTTTGGGCCATAAAAGACCATTGCCTTCTTCCTGACATGATGAGACTAGGAAAAAATAGTCCTGTGTTGTTTGGGTAGAGGGTAAGAGTGTCTTTTGGCCCCAAGCATGATTTTCTTAGAGTGGAACAATTTGGGGGGTTATACTTTTCCCCTGCCTGTTAGTGGGCCTATAATTTCCATTAGGTCTGAGCACTTAAAATTCCTGCCTTGAGTCCTTATCTCTTAATTATTTTGTTCATAAGCTCACATACACAGTATACATATGGGCAGGGGGCAGAGAGCAGGAAGGAAAATTATTATTCCATCAAGTTATAGTGGGCTGACTGGTTTTGGGTAGACTACCTAGTTTTGAGGTTTCCCTGAGTCTCACTCGGTATTCATCTTGACTGCTCTATTTTTCCTGATGGCCTATCCTGATTAGCCTCTACCTCAGTGGTACTAGTATTATCAGTAATAATAACAGCATCAGTAACTCTGTTAATGAGCATGAACTAATGTCTTTACTAGGTTCTTTAAGGATAATGTAACCTTTACTCCTTTTAAAAATGTAATTTTAGTTCAATGCTGACATTTTAAAATATCACTTCTTTGCTCTTTTTTTTTTCCTTTCCAATTTCACTCTGATCCACCTCCTTTACTGCTGAATACCATTTCCCTTTGTTCATTCCCACTACTCAATGGGATAGCATTTACATTTTCAGGGATTCTGAGTATAGATTTGCATTTTCAACACTGTTCTTTGTCCTGCTCCATTTTTCATGTGTATCTCTCATGAGTAATCCTTAGTCTGGAGCCATGGCGTGCAGGAGAGAGACATGAGTAAAACAACTAAACTGACCTTGATCCAAAGAGCTGCCAAACTGACACTTCATTACCATACAAATTGCACAGACTAATCTTAGGTTGGATTCAAGCTATTCATACTGGAGGGAAATTTTCAGTCCAGGCTTTCACAGTTCTGAGAAACCTGTATGGCAAGAATGGCCACAGTGATTAGGGACCGGGGTGTCGAGGTATTCCCATTCATCTATAAAATAAATATTAAACTCCTTTACTTTCTCATGCCAATTTCTTGAATAATGACTAGTAACACCACCACATCCTCATGTAGACCTTCTATCTACATGCTATGAATCCCGTAGTCACATTTATCTAGCTCCTTTGTTTAGATAAAAGTACAATCAAAAACATATGCTCAAGGCTGTTTAAATACTTCCTTCAAGATAACTGAGGGGAGCTGTTGTTCTGTACTAATATGATTTGTAGATGTATTGTTTCTGAGATTAACAGGCTTGCTTTAAAATTTTTATTAAAATCCAATTGTACATAGAAGACACTAACAATATTCCGACTTCAAAGTCTTTCATTGGTAAGGCACATTCACATATGGACTAAAATGCAAGCTATTTTGCACATTTACTATGAATACTGTGAGTACTCAAGAGAATCTAGATTGGAGATTTTTATGGTTAAGATCAATTTTTCTTGTGAGTTTTCTTATTATTTTCTTGCTTTTAGTTTAAAATGAATAAATCCCATTTATTTCTCTTATTATGGAGGAACTTAATGCCTGTATTATCCAGTTGAGGTGGTGAAAGTAATAAATATCATTTGAAAGTAGATGTGATTTAGACATTAAATTATTTCATAAACTATGGCATTTACTTCATGATCCTGGTAGATAAAAATCTGATAAGAGAAAGTTTAAAATAAACAACACACACTGGTAAGCTTTCTGAAATACCGTGCTCTAATGAAAAAGACCAAGTTAAGCCTGATAAGCATAACATTTGCTTCAGCCCAGACGTTGCACAATTATAGGACCAAATATTTCATAAACAGGTATTCATATATCACTATTTGGACTGTGACCTAGAAAATTTACCACACAGAAATGTAGTTTGTACAAAAGTACAGTTTGTAGGCATCAGATATCTAAAACAGATTACTTGTACTATTAAGATATAGGATTTGAGAGACCAGCAGAGAGAGTAATGGCTACGTCACTGGACTTCCATGTAGTTGAGCGTGGTTTGAGTCCTGGACCCAGTGGCTTAAATTCACATTGGGCGCATGTGTGTGCATGCCCAAGATCCTGAGAGGAGAATGGAGGAAAATGGATTGTGGTGTGGCTATCCCCACTGAAGGGGTGATTTTTTGCTTGCTATCTCTCTCTCTCTGTCTTTCTGGCAAGTGCACATGCCTTATAGCAAAAACCTCTCCAAAAAAAAAAAAAATGTAAGATATAGGCTTTGAGCACAGATGTCTTTAAGCTGGAATCAAAGCAGCACATCCCTCCTCTGCATCTCTAGGGAATCGTGTTAGCCTTTTAGCCAAAGATGACAAGAGGTTATTTCTGTTGCTAATGGAATGAGGACAGAAGAATCAACTGGAAATAATTTTCCTATTTTCCTCAATATTCTATTTGGCTTCCCTCTCTTGATCTCCTTCCATTTATGTTCTCCTCTTTCTCTAACCCTCCTGACACCCCTCCTCCAAAAACACCTTTCTTATCTCATTGCTTTATATTTATATTTATTTATTTTTATTTATTTTTTTAGGATAGCTGCTACAATTTACTGTACATGGGCAAGAGTAGGAGTAGAGTGAACTCTCACACAATTTTGTGATTATCTGATTTTATTGATGATATGATGTGAAAGAGAAAAATAATAAAACTACTGTCTCAGTTTGCTAGTGTTGCCAGAACATAATGCCTGCATAGATGATTTATATAGAAAAGATTTGTTTGGCTCAGGTGTCTGTAAGCTGAAAAATCCAAAAGCATGGCTTTGGCTCAGCTGAGCTCTGGTGAGGGCCATGTGCTGCTTTTTCTCATGGCAGAATGTAGACAGGCCAGCAGGTATGTACAAAGGAAGAGCGATCTGCTGATGGCCAGCCCGCTTTATACCCATCCACTCTGGAAGGAACTAATGAGTGAGAACTTGTTTCCTCCTGCAGAGGGCACTAATCCACTCACAAGGAATCTGCCCCCATGTCCAGAGCTCCTTCCATTAGGCACCACTTTCCAACACTGTCCTATTAGGTGTTAGGTTATGGCCTAAGTTTCAGTGGGGACACTCAGATCATAGCAATCACCCAAGGAGAACTTGATAATTTCCTTAAGGACACAGTGAAATGAAATAGAAAGTTGGAAAATAACTGCTATCAACAAAATAAGTGTACACACACATACACTGTGTGCACTCTTGTATAATCCTGTTCAGGATGGTGGTCTTAATTCAGCAGAAATAGTATACAATCCGCAGATCTAAATAAGCAGTCTAGGCCCAGCCATGCAGCCATGCTAGTGTCCTGCAGTACTGGAAGCGAATGGCTGCTACAATTCAGACCTCAAGTCAGCCTAATAAACATGCCAGGGGCAAGTGCCCAGTATTCTAAAGAGCTAGAAGTCTGGGGGAAGGTTCTTTCTCTCTACTTCTCTGTTTCTAGTACATGTGCAGAAGTTTTCTACTAAAAACAATAAAAAAGAAAAATAAAAAAGAAACAACAACAAAAAAAACAACTCAGGCAAGCTCAGGCAGGTGATTAAGGGAGTTGGCTCCCATATGGCCTACAAGGTAGTTGGGGTTCTGGAACCAGTTGCTAGAAAAACATGCATGTCATGCGACCAGCAGTTAGCGTAATGGCTATGTCGCTGGACTCCCACATAGTCAACCGCGGTTCAAGACCCAGACCCAGTGGCTTAAACTCACACCGGGCATGTGTGCGTGCGTGCCCAAGATCCCAAGAGGAGAATGGAGAAGGGATTGAGGTATGGCCATCCCCCCCGGGGGGTGATTTCTCACTTTCTATCTGTCTCTCTCTTGTCTGGGGAGTGCACGTGCCCTATAGCAAAACCTCTCAAAAAAAATAACCAAAAAAAATACATGAATGTCACATGACTATGTGTGTCCTAGATCCAAAAGAATGTAGAAATAGAGAAAGAATTGCAGCATAACCATGCCCCATGTGGGTTGAGGGGGTGCTTTCTCCATTTCCCTCTCTGCCTCTATTTCTTTCTGGAAAGTGTACATGCCCTCTGGCAAGAAATAAAACAAAACAAAACTCTATAAATAGCAGCAGAATACACCAGGAAAAAGGTAAGCTAATGCCAGGAAATCTAAAGCTTACAAATTCATCCAGAAAAGCCTAAAACACGGGTGTCCTTAACTATATTCAGGATATTGAATAATGTCATAATTTCTGCAACTCTCTTTTGAGATTTTATATATACTAAGATATCCCTAAGTCAGTATTAATTTTTAAAATTGTTTCCCAAAATAAGATATATTCATTGACTCCCCCAAAAAAATAAATTGAAGGAACCAGCAGTAATGGCTGTGTTGCTGAACTCCCAGGTAGTCGACTGCAGTTCGAGTTCTGGACCCAGTGGCTTAAACTCACACCAGGCTCATGTGCGTGTGTGCCCAAGATCTCAAAAGGAGAATGGAGGAGAAGGGATTGCGGCGTGCAGTGATTTCTCGCTTTCTGTCTCTCTGTCTCTCTCTGTTTTTCTGGCAAGCACATGTGCCCTATAGCAAAATATTCTCCAAATAAATAAATAAATAAATATTTGAAGTGGAGAGATAAGTGTTAAAAAGTCTATTAAAAAAAAAAATTTAAAGGGTTACCTGTAGTATACAGTGGTTAGGGAGTCAAATCCCACATGGTTGACAATGTTTTGTATTTTGGTCCAGCAGCTCAAAAAAAACATGCTTAATATCTTTGCATATGTGACCAAAATCCCAACAAAATGAAGAAATAGAAGAAAAGGAATTGTGACTTGGCCACACTCTTGCAGGATGCTTTTTCCTTCTGTCTCTGTTTCTCTCTTTCTGATGAGAATATGCCCTCTCTGGCATTAAGAAAAAAATAAATTATTACTATTAATAGTTTGGCATGTTCTGTGTGTTTTTGTTTTTGTTTTTTTAAATATTGTTAGTTGGCTAGCTGGTGGTGTGGTGGTTATGGCAACAGAAACCCACATGGCTGACTACACAGTATGAGCACCAGATTCAGTTTGATGAGGGCAAAAGTCTGATTGCTTTTTCCTATTATCCAAAATTTTTCCCAGTGGTCCTGGAGGGAGTCACACCCATAAATATTAAGGGACCATTTTGACCCATTGGTAACAGGATTCTTCCTACATCCTGTCCCTGGCATAGTTATCTTTCCAATGTATATTAAGCCTTTTTATATTCTGTTAAACTATATTCTTTTCTGATTTCAGCAACCTTCCTTTTCCAATCATCAATGTAAAAACTGTAAAACCCACCTATAACTTACAAGACCCCTTTCCACATGTCCCGCCTTTTCTGGTCCAGACCAATGGAAAAACTCTTCACTAAATTTCAAACTTTGTCTCTCCTTCTCAAAATCAAATAAAATAAACCCCTGCACCTGATCACCCAAAGAAAGGCATGATTTACCTCCTTTCTTGGCCTAGGTCACTCATATTCATACTTAGAAACAAATCATATTAATTATTATTTTTGCAGAGTTGGTGTTTTCCATCAACATTAGAAAACATTCAGACCTCATGTGCATGCCTAAAATTCTGCAAGGATAATGGAAGAGAGGACATTGCAGCATGGCTATCTCTGCTGAGGGTGCTTCCTCACTATTTCTCTCTTTCTCGCTCTCTCTTTAGTTCATATGTCCTATAACAACATTTTTTTAAGTTATTGGTTTTTGAAGTTATCTTCCTGCTATATTTAAAACTTGGATTGTGCCTTGTATTTTATTGATGGCATAACTTACTCTTATATTCACATTTTTGGGGAAATCTAAAGATTTTTTTTCTAATTTACTACTGCATTGTTCAAAACATCATTAAAAGAGCATCATTTTTAAACATTAGGTGATTTGATGAATAGTCATTAGCTTTTTATTAGATAATTAGAAATGTATATTAAAGGCCTGAGTAAACCAGGAAATTTTGCCTTATTGGTCAGTAGTAAATGCTAGCGTGGGTGCCTATATAGACACTACCTACCCCATCATATCCCCGAGGGATATCACCACTGCATAACTCACCACTGGCACTGCAGTACAACCTCTCCTGTGCTTGATCTCATTCTCTTCATTCCCCTATCATAAGCCTTGACATGGAAAGCTCCTTCAAATCAATTTCTTGCAAATAAATGTTTATTTCATAGTCTATTCCTAGGAAAGCCACCCATGGACAGTTTATCTCCATTTTTAGCAAAGACTAAGTGACTAATAGGAAATAGTATCTATATTATTGTTCAGTTAGATTTCATGAACTGTTATTTTCTTTTGATATGGCTTCTAATTTGATTTTGAGATTTCTCTCTTGAGAGGGGTCATAGTAGATAATATGTGCTCACTAGAGATAAAAGGGCAAAGGGTCAGAGCATGTCCCAACAGTGTCACACAAAAGTCCCTTCTTCTCCATTTCTCCATCCTGTCAAGATTTGGGTCATACATGCACATGTGCTTGAAATAATTTTTAAGCCTGTAGAGTCAATATTTGAATCATATTTGGCCATGTGAGATCTGGTTCCCTTAACCATTAGTCCATGGAGCCAGCCCCAAGAAAACCACTTTCTAGGAGAACTTTGATAGGGGGAAAATTAAGTTTGGATGAGTCAGCCAGGTGAGACAAAAATGAGTAAAACCAAAATGCATGACACAGAAGAAATTTATTACTTAAATGTCCAAGAGATTAGGGATGCCAGTGGGAAGCCCAGCAGCAACAGAAGTTCAACCAATGTGGAGGGAGGAAGAAATGAAGGGAGGGAGAGAGGAAAATAAAGAATATGAAAGAATCTGTGGGACTATGCCTTTATTAAGGTCCATGATACTTATCCTTCAGGCTTTTCCGTAAGGTTGTGGATTGGCTAAAGAAAATACAAGTGAAGAAGAAAACTTCATTCAGTGTTGACATTTAGGTATACTATCATTAGTAGCTGTGGGGTGTATTGGATTTTAGGTCAGTTGGAGAAGGAACAAGTATGGCTATACCACAAATAACCTCCTGTAAAATGACAGGATACAAAATCATCATAAAAAAATACATAACATTTTTAGACACCAGCAATGAACAGAGGTAGAATTGAAGAAAGCAATTTCATTTACAATAGCCACAAAAATATAAGAAACCTAGGAATGAACCTAGCCAAAGAAGAGAGGAACCTCTACAAGAAAAATTATGAAAAACTTAAAAAAATAAGTTGAAAATGATAGAAAAAAGTAGAAAGACAGTCTATGTTCCTGAATTGGAATAATAAATATAATCAAAATGCCAATTCTACCCAAATTAATCTACAAATTCAATGCAATTCTGATCAAACTGCAAGAGATAATCCTCACAGAAATAAAAAAAATCATAAAATTTTTCTGGAATCATAAAATGTCACATATTACCAATGCAATACTGTGCAAAAAGAATAAAGTAGGAGGAATCACCCTTCCTGACCTAAAATATATTACAAAGCTATGATGACCAAAACAGTATGGTATTGGTATAAAACAGGCATGTAGACATACAGAAGCAAATAGAAAACCCAGAAATAAACCCCAAAACATATGGTCAAATAATTTTCAACAAATAGCACAAGACAATCTAGTGAAAGGACCAGCAGATGACACAGTGATTATGTCACTGGACTCCCACATAGATGACTGTGTTTTGAGTCCTGGACCTAACAGCTTGAAACTCACACTGAGTACACATGTGTGCATGCACCAAATCATGAACAGATACTGGAGAAGAAGGGATTGCAATGTGACCATATCCCCTGGGGGGTGATTTCTTGCCTTCCGTCTGTCTCTGTCTCTCCAGTGAGTGTACACACCCTATAGCAAAACAACAACAACTCTCTTAGTAAATAAATAAATAAATAAATAGATAGATAGATAGATAGATAGACAGACAGACAGATAGGTAGATATATAATCCAGTGGGGAAAAGAATTTTTCAGCAAATGGTGCTGGGAAAACTGAATTTCCCCCTGTAGAAAACTAGATATCCACCTGCAGAAAAATGAAACTGAACCTCTATCTCTCGCTATCAACAAAAATCAACTCAAAATGGATCAAGGATCTAGACAGAAAACCTCAAAGTATAAAAGTACTGGGGGAAATCTCTTGGAAAGACTTTTTAAATAAGATCCCTGAATCATAGGCAATAATCCCAAAAATAGACGAGTATGATTACATCAGAATTAAAAGCTTCTGCACAGAAAAAAATATTAAAGTGAAGAGACAACCCTCAAAATGAGAGACTATATTTGCAAACTATGCCTCAGATAAGGGACTGATAACCAGAATATATAGAGAACTCATGCAGCTTACTGGATTTTTTTAAATTAATTAAAATAGGAGCAAATTAACTGAATAGACAATTCTCCAAGTAAAGCATACAGTTAGCCAAAAGGCATATAGAAAAATAAAATGTAATGTCTCTTATCATAAGGGACATGCAAATCAAAAACACAATGAGATATCACTTAACCCCAGTCAGAACAGCTAAACTTAAAAAAAAAAATAAGAATCATAAGTGCCAGTGAGGCCGTGGGGAAAAGAAAATTCTTCCACACTGTTAGTGATAATCTAAATTATCATTCCACTCTTAGAAGGATAGGAAAACTCTCAATCAGAAATATACTTGCACATACACTTTTATTGCAACATTATTCACAATTGCTAGGACATGGAATCATTGCAAATGTCTAAGAAAGATAAGTAGACTGAAAAAATGTGGCACATGTACTATATGGAATACTACTCAGCCATAAAAAAGCAATAATATCCTGACATTTGATACAAAGTGGATGGATATGGATGATTTAATGCTAAGAAAAAGAAACCAGACAATGAAAAAATAGGTATTGTATGTCCCCACTTGATAGATACTGAATGTCTGCACCTTGTAGCAGGAACCAGAAGATTGGAAAATATAATAGCAGGGAAGCCAACTGTAGATACAAGAGATAGTAGAAAAGAGTATGAGTACTAGAGGTAGAGTTGGGATCAAGAAAAAAATCAAAACACTTCATAGACTCAAAAATGAAAAATTATCTGTTGAGGATAATATATATGGTAACGTTTCTGACTTGACTAATATGTACCATATTTATGCTGGAAAAAACCTTATTGTATACTATAAAGTCGTACAGTGACTAAATGTAAATTTTTTAAAAGACAGTAAAGAAAATCATCCTAGGCACGTGTGTGTACATACTCAAAGCCCAAGAGGAGAATGGAGAAGGACTTGTGACATGGCTATCCTCCTGGGGGATGATTATTCATCGCCCCCAACTCACTTCTCTTTCTCTCTCTAGCAAGTGCACACACACTATAGAAAACTAAAAATAAATAAATAAATAACCTTTCTGTCCTTACTCAAATAGTTAATAACTTCAGTTGTGACATGGCTATCCTCCTGGGGGATGATTATTCATCGCCCCCAACTCACTTCTCTTTCTCTCTCTAGCAAGTGCACACACACTATAGAAAACTAAAAATAAATAAATAAATAACCTTTCTGTCCTTACTCAAATAGTTAATAACTTCAGTGTTGACTTCTTTGAGCATTAGCTTTTTTTTTTTCTGTAAATAACTAATATTACATCCTTTTTAGGGATGTTGTGAAGATTGAATGTAATAACTTGTGTAGAGTACTTAATGCAAAACATGACATACTGTGGTGCTTAACAGTTTTCTTTTATAATTATTATAATTTATTAGATATTATTCTTTAATGATTATATAATTGATGATTTTGACAGTTTAGGATAATTTTTCCAATACTAACCCATTTCTGGCTTTATTGGGTTTCACCTTAAGGATATGCTCCTCTGATCAGAGAACTCATACTTCTTAGGTCTTCCTTGTATAATTCTTGCTTCGGCTATTGCCTGGAAATTATTTTCTTGCCATAAAACATGCCATTATTTTTCCCACACATGATTCTCTCCTACCTCCTTCTTATTTGAGAAACAATATAGCTGATATGGAAATCCTACAATTACACTATTTTTACTTTACTTTCATTTATTTATTTATTTTTTATTTTTATTGGGTGCATGCACTTACCAGGGAAAGAAAGAGAGAAAGAGGGAGAGAAAGCAACCCACAGTCAATATGACCATACTTCAATCCCTTCTTCTCCATTATCCTCTCAGGATTTTGGCCATGCATGCACACATGCCCAGCATATTTTTCAAGTTCCTGGGTCTGGACCTCCAACCACACAGACAGCTATGTAGGATGCAGCCATCTTAACCATCATGCCTCCTCCTATTCTTTATTATTATCCCATTCAACAGTTTTTTAGATTGTAGTTTACATCTTTTTCTGTTACCTCTATTTTCATCATTGTCTTCCTCTCTGGTCATTTTTCCACATAATGAAAAACACATCATCCTCAATATCATTTCAGAAGCAGAGAGACATTCTGTGAACATTTTTAATTTGCCATTAATGTTATAGATGGGTGCCTGATATTTCAAGTTTAGTCGCACTTCATCTCTAGCCTGAATCACTACATTATCCTCTTTTATTCTGTCTATATTTTGACATTTTCCCCTCCATTGTATTTCTTATACATCTAGATGTGTTATTTATAAAGGATTTATGGCATTGTGAAGCTCCAAAGTTTTATAGTGCAGCTGAATTACTACAGGTCGAAGATCAATGTCAATGCTTGACACAGATGGCCCCCATAATCAGTTTTCTGTGGTGCCAGATAGCAAATGTAGCTGTGCCTGCCACACTTACTCAGTCACTATCTCATGTTATCCAGTAGTTGTTTTAGTTCACCAGTCTATATAGAGAACCTGGACAACAGAATGGATGCTTTCTTCTCCTGATTATAACTGAATGGACCAGATGTAATTTGTGTGCTCTGGCATGAAAAATAATGACCTAAGTCAATAGAGTTCTCTTGAGAATTTAAAATTTATCCATTGAGGAATAGTTATCTTCCATGGCGACCTAAAATAGGAAGTCATGTGATTCTGGAACTGGAAAGTCATTAGCTATGTGTCTATAGTGAAAACAACAAAGGAAAAAGTTGGCTAGAAGAGAGAAGCAGGAAGATATGCAAGCTTGGAATGAGAAGTTGATCTATCATTGTGACCTAAGAGAGACACAGAGATACAGAGACTAACTTCCCTGATTCATGAGTTTTTGGATTCAATCTTCACTGAGATTTGTATGCACTAAAAATAAATAAAAATAAAATCCTTCCTTCTTTTCTTGAGCTAGCTTTAGTAGGTGTTTGCTCTTTTTCACTGAGAAGCCTTGACAAGAACAGATGAGCTATTCTTGGTCATCTTGTATTTTTCCCCTCTGGCAAATTTTTCTCTACTTGTAAAATTCTTACTTTTATGTCAAAGTCTAGCTCAAACATTGCCAGTTCTATAAATTCATTCTCTATCTTCCTAGCTCATATTGATTTCTATCTCCAGGATGATCAAAGAGTACTATTTATTTACCTATACTAAAGGTGCTATACTATACCACATTTTATTTTAATTATTTATCTCTTCAACTCTCCTAGCTATGCTTCAGCTACAGTTGAAGTGAATAATAATGGTATTTCCTCAGAGAATTATAGTTAGGAATAAATGATCTTACACATGTGAAACATCTGCATAATAGTTACTATGGTAGTAATGACTTTCTGACCCAGATAATATTAATTCTGGTAGAACCCAGTCTCCAGTATGTATTTTCTTAATGAAGAAATAATAAATTAAAATTTTAAAGCAAAACTAATCATTAAATTAATACTTGAGAAATATATTTTCATAAAAATTATACAAGTGAACATGTAGCTATAAAGCGAGCAACATTGATGATCGACAAGAAAATTTTAACTAAAAGTTGTTCATTTGGAAAGTAATGGTTTTCATAAGATTTGTGACCAATACATTTTTAACCTAAAATGCTGAGTAAGACTGTGTTTGTTAAAATCTTGTTTTATAAGTCACATAGATTATTTCCCATATAGCAGAGGCAATGACAAGGGACAGTGGGACATCTAGTTTTTGATATGTAAATTGAGCATTTAGAGATGTATAACAAGGATACATGCTCCAATGATTTATGTGAAAATTCAGTTTTTAGAAAATGCTGAACCAGTGTGTCATAAGCTCAAGTGTGGTGATGCCCAGAATGATATTGTTTGATACTTAGAAAGAAAAATAATAATGCAATTAGTTGACAACTAAATGTATTCCTACTGTGTCTAAACCTTTGGTTTGCATTATTAATGAACTCTGGTATTTGTTTTGTTCCAAATTTGCAAATAAACATGATGTATTTTAATAGAAAGAAAATTTAAGGGAAATATATCAAACTGATTGAACTGTCCTCTGACCTTGACCCACTGGGTTAGTTATATTCAATTCTGAAATGTCTCTGGAGTAGTAAAATGATGGAGATCCCCAAATCTCCTGTAGTATGCACAAACTGTCTAGAAATTATTTTATTTAAAGTTCAAACAGAATTTAATGTCAAAGAATTATAGATATCAAAGCCAGAAAAGTTCTGCATCTTACTGCCCACAAATGTACAGCTGTACTATGAATTAATTGCTGTGTTCATTAGGAGTAATTTGACTCTGAGTAGACAAGGCTAGAATCTGATTAAAGAAATGCATCTTATTACAAGTGACATTAGAAAGACTGTCACTCAGGGACCAGCAGTTGGCATAATGGCTATGTCACTGGACTTCCATATAGTTGAACACATTTTGAGTCTCAGACCCAGTGGCTTAAACTCATGCCGGGTGAGTGTGCATGCATGCCCAAGATCCTGAGAAGAGAATGGAAGAGAAGGAATTGCGGTGAGGCCATCCCCTCTCGGGGGTGATTTCTCGCTTTTTGTCTCTCTGTCTCTTTCTGTCTTTATGGCAAGTGCATGTGACCTATAGCAAAAAAATAAATAAATAAAAATTAAAAAATAAACTGTTGCTTAACTAACCCTCAGAAAATACATAGAAATATGCTAGTAAGCATTAAAAAAAAAAAAAAAAAGATCTGACACAGAAAAAAATAAAACTGTATTAAGAATGGGAATAATTTTTGAAGGTTACAGAATTTGAAATGGTATTTATTCTTTAGTAAAAAATTATATTTTATTAAAACAATACAAATTTAGTCAGGTCAATTGAAAGCCTACAGAAAAGTACTTGCTATTAAACGGCTTCAAAAACAGAATTGTATTGCCTTGAAATTTAAAAAGTCAGGAGTCTGTAACCAGCAGATGGCATAATTGTTACTCTGCTGGACTCCCATGTAGTCAACCTCAGTTCAAGTCCCAGGCCTGGCAGCTTAAAACTCATGCCAGGCACATATGGAAACATGCCCAAGATTCTAAGAGAAGAATGGAGAAGGATTGTGGCATGGCCATCCGTTCAGGGAGTGATTTCTTGCTTTCTGCCTCTCTCTCTCCAGTGAGCACACTCACCCTATAGCAAAAATCTCTTTAAAAAAAAAATAATAACTCAGGAATCAAATCAAAATATCAGAAGAGTTTGTTTCTTCTGAAGACTATGAGAAAAGAATCTGTTGCTAGTCTCCCCTTGGATTGGAGATGGGCATCTTTTCCCTCTGTTTTTATGCATCATCTTTGCACTATGCATGTCTATCTGGACCCACCCTACTCCACTAAGACTTTCCAAGCTAGGTCACATGCTGAGGTACCATGGGCTAGAACTTCAATGCATGAATTGGGATGAGGGATACAATTCAATGTATAACACCTTGCTTCCTAGTTTGACTACAAACTGTGACCTGTTTAACAGCTGCCTTTCTCCATGCAGGTAGGAGTGCTCTTCACAATAGGAGATTCAGTAATATTCTTTAGACTTCCATTTTTAAGAATGAGAATTCCTTAAAGGTGAAGAGACTTACACAGTTGGCTGCCTCTCAACATTTATAAAATGGCAAAAAGCATACTTTTTTTTTTGGCACTATCTTTCGTAAATGATTTTCTTTAGAAGATTGCAGAAAGGAGCCAAAAATTACCATTAACTGGCCCTTTAACAAACTATTTCCTTTGACTGCAGTATCATAAACAAAAATTATGCAAATCTAGGTTTTATTTTCTACCCATAGCAAACAAAAACTTCACAAGGTCTGTAATCTTTTTAGCACTATTCTAGATGCAGAAGATAAAGCAGCATGGAAAAAAATTACTGTGTAAATAAAATTTAAATCTAATGAGAAACAGTAAAAGTAATAAATAAATAACTATATTTTAAATGATAACTGCTCTGAAGATAAATTTAAAATGGCTAATTTTCAACTTGGAAGTATTAGAAGCTATTTGTAAAATGATTCAATTACAAAATTTCATTAAAAATTTGAGAAATTTAACTACAAGAAAAATTAAATCTTGCATCCAAGAGAGAAAACTCAATAAACAAGGTCAAAACACACATACACATAAAAACTAGGTGAAAAATATTATATTTGTTATATGTGACTATATAACCTTACTTACACTAAGTGAGATTCAAACCAAAGCTACACTAAAGAGCCTTTATTCCACTTAAAATTGGCAAAAATTCAACAAACAGTTGTTGGGGCAACATAAAAAAGTTAACCTTATGGATTATTGATGAGAGTATAATGTGACACAAGCCCCCTTATTTTATCTAACAGTTAAATTATAAGAATTAAATTCCATAACTATTGCATATGTAAAATAATTTTAGCTCTATGCAATAAAATAACCTAAAATATATAAAATTATTCATTACAGAATGCTTATCTTAAAAATATAAAATCATGAAAAATTATCTGTAAGGAATTTAATAATAAAACTATGGTGTTTTCATAACATTAAATATCCAATGAACTATAAAAATTATAAAGTTTTCTCTGTGTTTGACTCTAGCAGATCAAATTAAAAATAGTAATATTGAATAAAATTTAACTAAATAATTCTAAAAAACAGTTGACACAAATATATTTTTGCTTTGATGTCTATATACAAAAGTATTTTGACAGTAGTGATGTTTACAGAAATCTATATGTAAGACAAACTGGCATAAAATTATGACACGCATATCAATTTTTATGTTATGCTTTGGTATTACACTGTTTATACAAGATATAACCATTGGGGGAAACAATTACATGGAAACTTTGCACTCTGCAATTTCCTGTTAATCTTTCATTATTTCAAAATTGTTTAAAAAAATTACCTATAATAATAAATGTAAAGTTTTGCTTAAGAATATGTTTTCATTCTCCTAACATAAAATTTGTATACATGCACATTTCTGCTCTGCTTGAAATAAGTTTCTCAGATTTTATATTTTTAAATTAAAATGTTTTTTACTTTATTTATTTTACAATTCACCACTGTGTATCATCACAGTATACCAGATGAGCTTAGCCACTGTGAATGCACTTCACAATGTACTGGTTCCTTGTGTAAACAAGTACAAAGATGTTATCATATACATATTATCATCAATGAGCCATTTTCCATTTTTGTGTCCCTTAAATGTTTTGTTTCTTTTTTTTCCCCCTTGATTCCTTCCCTCTCACTCTCCTCCATTTCCTACCCTCCTCCCACACTGTCTCCAATTTCCAATGCACAAACGGCAATCTAGCCCTTTTGTTATATGATAAAAGGAATTAAAGGGTATAGTTTTGAATTGTAAAATGTAATCATTAGGGAGAACTGGGTGAAAGGTACACAAGGCCTCTCTCCACTCTTTGCAATTTCCTATAAAATCAACTTTTTCCAATTAAATAACTTACTACAAATAATTAATCATTACTTCTAATATTCATTATAATTTTTGAAAAAATTATGAAATTGTGACATGTGTAAATATTTGCTTAAGTAGCTTTATTTTTAGTCTTCACATATGTGTCATATTTAACATAATATTTTTCCTTTAATTGTGTACTTATTAACCAGTGAAAAACTGCCTCAGGCTTTTTATAACATGTAAAATTGGTGCATATATGTTTAAATTGTAACAGGTAATTCAAATATGTGATTAATATTAAACATTTGGCATTTAGTCCTTATCAATATCATGTCATTTTCCAACTGAAAATATTAATAGAGAACATAATTTTTGATAACACTCTTTAGAAGAATATTATATCTAATTTACTTGTATCTATTTTTGGAATAGATATCCAAAAGATATCTTAACTGAATTAAATATATAAAAAATATGCTTGTATTAAAAATTTTGAAGCCTCTTGACTTTAGATATTATTAAGTCAATCTATTCCATTTCCAACTCAACCAGTTATCACTCTTATCTCTTGATGGTTTTTTAAGTCATAATAGTCCCCAGAGGTAAATACTAATAAAATTATATTGTTAGTTTGAATAAATTTGTTTAAGTAATGAAACTCCTAATTATATTGTGCCTTTGTTTCTTTGTTTTTTTATGTAGACTGTTAGCTGACAAACAGCACTATAAATTATCTGTTCTACAAAATTGTTGTCTGATTATCTGTTTCATATTTAATTATACTTTATTTTTTTCCCCACACAGTCGTGACTAATGCCTTTGGTCTAATTATCACACTTGTTTTGATAATATAGTGTTATTTTAATATACTTGATTAAGTTTCTGTAATTACTATAAGGAATGGGCCAACCATGCGAGAAAATAGAAATGTGAGCTTTTATTGGTAGCGCTCCCTGGTAAGGTTTGCTGGTCAGACAGAGGATACAGGGGACCGGAGAAGTCCTGAGGGTAGGGTTTAGTGATTTTTTTTTTTAAGGGTATAGGAAGGGGGAGTGTCTTACAGTAGAAACAATCCATGGTTTAATTATTTTCATTGTATGAAATTACCAACTTATTTGGTTTCAGATCTTCTTTAATAAGCCAGAGGACACGTACATTCATCAGAGAGAGAAAAGGAAAGGGAGAAAACACCCCCTAGTGAGATGTATTCATGACACAATTTCCTCTACTCCATTTCTTCATATTGAAACTTGAGACACACATGCATACAAGCCCAGTGTGTTTTTTAAGCCAGGATTCAAATTACATGGTCAGCCATGTGGAATCCAGCTCCCTTAACCACTAGACCATGGTGCCAGCCCTAGTTAATAGACATAGATACTTACAAAAATGAGAAAGGCAATTAAGATTAGATATCTAACAAATGTGTACACATCTTGACAAAAGAAATGTATACGCTAAAATATAATTTTGCCATTATGCAGACCTAAAATGAAATGGCCTCAAATTTGCCAGTAAGTCATACCTGCTCACATAGTAATATTTTGCAATGTTGGCAAATCACTATTTCGAACTGAGAATTGTGTATCTAATCAACAAGTATAGTGAACTTTTTAAAAATTATTTTCAGGAAAAATAGAATTTAGGACAGTCAGAAATTCAAGATCTTTGTATTTAGATCTACTTCCCAACATGCTTCAATAAAAGATTACTTGACTTGAAAGATATATCCCTTAGAGTCCATGGCGTGAGGGGAAAATGAAGTCATTAGATTTGGGGAATTTATATTTTACAGCTGAAGTTTCAATCATACTACCAAAGTTGAATATTCTCCAACTGTTGTACTGAAGAGTCAGCATTAATGACTAATTTATGGAAAAAGCTGAAGGGCTTTTTATACTGAGCTATGTGAGGTGAGAGGAACCAGACAACTATACAGGATTACCTCGTACGAATGAGGGAGTAGAGCATCTGATGATCTGAGCACACAAAAACATTTTGGAAGAAATATTGTGGGGGAAATTCAGCAGTAATAACCATTAGTACTAGTACCAGCTAGATATACTCCATGAATAAAACTAAGTTTGCAATGCATAGAGTCCTTAGGATACAATGGGTGATATAAATAATGTCAGATGGGGTCAATTAAAATGAAAGTTATCATCATGATCCTTTGAGTTCTTGCAGTGGCTCATCACAACCATCTACAAAAGCCCTTGGGAGTAGGCAACACTTATAGGGAAACCTTGAAATAGACCAAGGAGAAAATAAATAGAGATTTTTCTCTTTGTCATTGCAGGAGACTAGATAATCCCTGGTGATTCGTCCCATTTCTGTTTTCCTAGATTGTTGTGATCAACAAATATAGAACAATGTCTGTATTTTAAAACAGAACAAAACTATCTCCATTACTAATCATAAAAGTAATAAAATCTCTTTTGGGGTAATCTTTTTCTCTAGCTTTCCTTGCAGAAAAGATGTTGAGAACACCTAGTACACTGAAGAGAATAAACCTACAGTTGTACTTTGATGAAGACAAATGTTTAATACTTGTTCTGGGGCAGGTAAAAGAGATTCCAATGTCATGTTTACTGATCTTCCACTTTGTTTCCTTTGAATAAAAAACCTTAGGGGGAAATTAAGAACTAGTTGACTAACTGCTGAGTTAAACTTGGGGGAGCATATTTAGGAGTCCCTTTCCAGAAGGCTTCTCTACCTGCTTTTCTCCTATTATGCTTGCACATATTGGCTAATGTCAATTAATCACAGAAATGGGAGACAATGGATTTAGGATAATTTTCCCCCTTTCTCATAAAGAGAATGAATTGTTCCAGACAGAAGGAGACAACATTGCACAAGCAATTCAGCTGAACTGTAACGTGAGGTGGACTTACTGCTATCAAGGGGGAAGTTTGAGTTGATGGCTCTTCTAAGCGGCCCAGTTCAGTGGCTTTTCCGTTCACAACATCAGCTTTTCTTGCAAGTGAAGCACTGTATTACATACTTCAGCTACATGAAGAATATAGGGATCTATTTGATAGAGTCTCTGTTGTAATGAAAATTCATGCTATAACTTTTTGCATTAACTTTCTGCATAACTCTCCCCTTATAGTTTGTCATTTATGAAACTAAAATGAAAATATTCTATGAGAGTAGAATATAAATAAAACAAACAGAATATGCAAAAAAGAAAAGATCATATGCACCTTTTTAAAATCCCATTGGCTATATTTTAAGGATGTTTAAGGGTCAACTACCACTTAGGAGCAATCAGGATATTAGTTAAGCTTGCTGCAAAGGACTGTGAGGCAATATTTGTGGTCAAATAAACATTGATATAAAGCCAGCAAAAGACTACCTCAGGCTGGCATAAAACACAACCCTTCAGTCGTTTAATAACAGTACAAGAAGATCAAGGTCTGATCAGAGATCAGCTGTTACCTCCAATCCTACTCAGCTGAAAGCTTCAGAAACCAGTCTCAATATGATACTGTCTCACTAGCTATCAACACTTTAGAAACTACTTGGAAACCAACTCTTTGAGTATTAGGACTAAACCACTCCTAAAATTATTGCCAGATATTTTTAAAAGGAAAGATGGGTATTTTCCCCAAAAAGGCAATA
The DNA here is from genome assembly GCF_000334495.1 of Tupaia belangeri chinensis. Classification (NCBI taxonomy): domain Eukaryota; kingdom Metazoa; phylum Chordata; class Mammalia; order Scandentia; family Tupaiidae; genus Tupaia; species Tupaia belangeri. The sequence continues at coordinate 223,138 of NW_006203612.1, read as the reverse complement.
TAATTCTTTATTTTAGGTCAAATGTAAATTTAGGATTAAAAATTAACAAAATATCATAATGACCCTTTCTATAATTAAATCCAGAATCAAAGTGTTGTAATTAAAGGTTTTATTTCTGAAATGTAGCAATGACGGTTATCCCTAGCAGGTAATACATGAGTGTCATACAAAGCTAGAAAGAACATATTTCTGCTCCAGAGTCCACATTTAAAGCAATTTTCTTCTATAAAAGTTGAGGAGTTTATATTTGCAGTATTACAGATTTAAAAAAATTAAAATATAGACTATATACTGCCCTCTAGTCTTGCTACTAATGCTACTGACTTATACTGTGCTAAAATAGTTTCTGACATTAAGACAAAACCCAAAGAATAATAGCACAGTTACCTATATATGTTCTTTTCCATAAAAGTTAGCATGCCCTTTGACTAACATTTTACTGATTTTTCAATGATACATTAACACCTTATTTTTATTTTTAAAATTTGAATAATCAGTAAAAATAGCAAAATAGGGACCAGCAGTTAGCGTAATGACTATGTCGCTGGACTCCCACATAGTCGACCGCGGTTCGAGTCCCGGACCCAGTGGCTTACAACTCACACTGCGCACGTGTGCATGCATGCCCAAGATCCCGAGAAGAGAACGGAGAAGGGATTGCGGCGTGGCCGTCCCCCTTGGGGGGTGATTTCTCACTTTCTGTCTCTCTGTCTCTCTCTGTCTGTCTGGCGAGCGGACGCGCCCTATAGCAAAAAACTCAAAAAAAAAAAAAAAAGCAAAATAATAGCAAAAAATAATAGCAAAAAATCAAATATGATATAGATGATGAGGATATCTGGAATTTTCTAGATAATATTTGTTTAGAATGTTATCTTATCTAGATATTTTCTCACAATGTCTTAATTTTGATATTAAGGAACTAATATTCCTAAGTATTAAGTCAAGAGTTGACATAAAAAGGCCTGGATGAAATTATTAAATTCCCTAAGTATTTGTAATTGGGATTCAGAATCAGTCTTTCCAGTGGCTAATTCTGCACATATAAATTAAGAGACATTTCTTT
>NW_006203612.1:189200-222052 GCF_000334495.1 Tupaia belangeri chinensis | reverse complement strand
TCTTCATCAGGAAAAAAGAAAATGTAGAAATAAAATAATATAGGCTATAGTGGAAAAAAACAAAAACAATAAAACACTTTAATCCAAAGACTATGTATCTATTTACTCACAAGTATCTTGCACTAGAATTTTATGAAAATATAATTTTAGTATATATGAACCCAAATATGAGAAAACAAAATAACTAAATTAGAGAAAAAGAGGAAAACTAATAAAATACATTGAGAGCAAATAATATTATTAAAGAATAAAACTACATACAGCAAGCATGAAATAGACATCAGGCACTTTATTTCAAATTGGCTCGCTTGTCACCCATTCCAAACCATTAATAGTGAAATGTTACTTGCGGATAATTAAAAGTTATCTATATGCATTATTAACAATAAACAATTCCAACAAATTAATAATAATAAATCATGTCAACCATTAGTATCCAAAAAAAAAATGGACTTTTTAAGAAATGAGTATATAGAGACTAGCAGTTGGTATAATGGCTATGTCACTGGACTCCCACATAGTTGACCACAGTTCAAGTCCTGGACATGGTGGCTGAAACTCATGTTGAACATAGGTGCATGTGTGCCCAAGATTCAGAGAGAAGAATGGAGGATAAGTGATTGCAGCGTGTCCATCCCCCCCTAGGGGGTGATTTCTCACTTTCTCTCTCTCATCTTTCTGGTGAGCACATGTACCCTATAGAAAAAAAACCTCTCGGGAACCAGCAGTTAGCGTAATGGCTATGTCGCTGGACTCCCACGTGGTCGACCGTGGTTCGTGTCCCGGACCCGGTGGCTTAAAACTCACGCCGGGCGCGTGTGCGTGCGTGCCCAAGATCCATGGAGGAGAAGGGATTGCGGCGTGACCATCCCCCCTGGGGGGTGATTTCTCGCTTTCTGTCTCTATGTCTCTCTCTGTCGGGCTGGGGAGCCGACGCCCCCTATAGCAAAAACCTCTCAAAAAAAAAAAAAAACCCTCTCAAAAATTTGTTTTAAATAAAGAAATTAGTATATTAAATATAGCAGCCAATGTGGTTGACTTTGTTCTGTGACAATGTACATATGCACTTGCATAGGATTCCAACATTTGCTTTTTTTGGAAGATACTTGTAAGAAGTTCTTTGATTTCTTGAGGTTCAACAACTGACACATGCATCTAATCCAACCGAACAGTTCATGTAATGGCTCTGGACAGCAATCATTGAGAAATCCTTATGATCTGGGTAGAGTTGCATTTTCCACTCATATTACATATGATGAGAAGCATTATTATAAGCCAATATCAAAGTGAAAGGCAAGAGAAAATACAAACATTCAAATCGCTTGTGACAAGGCCTTTCTACAAATTTTAGATGGCTTACTTCAGGAAAACAAGATTCAATGTGTATTTTGATCTTATAGTATCTATGCTCTAAATGGAAATTTAACAAAATAGTCAGATGGAATTACATCTAGTATTGCAAATCTGTTCATTCAACATTATTGGGCACCCACTATGTGTAGAGCACCCACTATGTGCTAACATTTTAAAAGTTGCGTATTGTCTTTATTAAGCATTACCTTAGTGTGAGGTAAAAAAATACTAAATTAGTGTCAACTCATTAGTGTGCTTTTCATAATGCATGTAATCCTGTGCTGGTTGGCTTCCTTGTGCCATGTAATATGCTTCTGCATTCCAATCGCTCACTCACACGGACATCTGCACCTTGTGTACCAGGCAACGTGCTAGTCACTGGGATACCATGATTTGGTCCATGTTCAAAGAATGCACACTAACCATATCCACCTATGCAGGACAATTAGAAAGGTATGTTATTTTTCTAAAATGAGATCCAAAGCAAAGTGTCAGGTGTTTCTATCGGTCATACTACACCACAGACCAGTAAGTGCCTTTATAGACTAGGAACTAACTTCAAAACTTTCAAGTTGTAATCTAAATAGCCTAGATAACTTTTGGTCTTTTAAGTTTATTCTTCGGAGCACCTGACCCCATATAAACCATCCCATATTTAAAATGGTTTATAAACTAACCCTGACATAAACAAAAAGCCAAAAATGTAGGCGGTAGTATAATGTACTCCCAGCATTCTTCTGGCCATGTGAGATGAGCAACATATAAGCAGTTCGTGATGGGATCAAAGATTTTTGTTTGTTTTCATAGTGCTAACCCTACCCTTCCAAACTCATAATTCTAACCTGACTTTTATACAGGCTGCACATAATAAAGAGGGCAGAATTTGACCTCAAAACCCTTTGTGAATTTTTTAAGTGATTGATTCTTCCACTCTAAGTAGACTCTAAGAATCCCAAGAGTCTCCTAGTAGGGTACTGGAGCAATGGATCTCTTTAGCCAGGAGTCTCCTTAGCTGTAGCAGCAGTGTGAATCTACTAAGACCCCGTGAGGGGAAGGCAGAGAGCTGGGCATCTGGAATATTCACTTATTGAATTCAAAACTGGCTTAAAGCTATGCACTGAGTAAAGTGATCTATATATCCTGCTTCTCATTTGGAAAGAAAATACACACTTACAAATTAACCCGTGTCTGGGGAAAGAAAATGATGAAGGTTGAAAGAATACCAAGAAAAAACATGGAGCTCTGACTAGGAAGGAAGACAAATGCCTCTAGCAGGGTTCTCAGAATTCTCAGGATTTGAGATCTCAGAATGAATCGTACAATGGTCATGTTCTATGAATGAGAAAGCAGTCCCACTGGCTGCTACTCACATGGTGGGTGCATGATTACTGTGTGGAGGTGGAAGGAAACAATCTAATGCCAGTTGATAGTACAGTTTCAGAACGAAAATAAATCCATTGAATAACTCAGGGTAAGCAGTGGGTAACACTCCTCTCCTGACCATCGGTTTCCCACAGGTTGATTTGCATTGACTGAAAGAAAGGAAGATATCTATCCTTTCTGATACATACAGACATGGCTGCTACCACCTAAAGTTGCCAGTTCAGAAGTTAACACACAAGCCCTCCAGTTTTGTACTCTGAACATGGTAAATAAGACTGGAAAAGGAGTGGCGTCTAAAAAAAAAACAAAGAACACAGGTAATAGAATGCTTATATAAACTAGACTGCTTTTGACATCTGTAAGAAAACTGTATAGATGGCAGTTGGAAAAGAAAAATTGTTCCCATCTGTCAGCAAAGCTGTTTCTTGAGCTATACTCAGCTAAAGTCCTCATCAGGATTTTGTTGATCCAGCAAGATGGACGTTTGTAAATGGGAAGTGACCTTGTTTGCCATTACATTCCCTTTTCCACTGACCACTCACATTAATCTTCGTAACCTTTACTAGCTCACCGACCTCCAATCACAGCTGATGCTGAGGCAGAGGCAGGTCTATACTTCTCGATGTAAGGGACAGGTATCATCCAGAAGAACGAAGGAGATCAGAAAACAAAGGGGAAATTTTACAATGGATAGAAAAGAGAAGATAAACTTAAGACTCTTAATGAGCAGATAATTTCACTCATACTTTCTAAGAAAAGAATAAAAATTACAACATTTTTAGTTTTTAAGATAAATAATTATGCATCACTTTCATTTTTTTCCTGAGTTTAGTCATTCTGAAATTCATTTATTTATTTATAGCATTTGGGGTTAAGTTTCAGTTAACACAAGTTCTAAATCCACTCTCTGTAAAGTAGATTCCCAATAATCTAAAGGTCTTGGAATGGACAAACTAGGTAAGCAATGGATATACACAAAAAAACAAGATACATAAAAGTAATTTCCCTAATTTTTTTCATTTCATACCACATTATATTTACATTTTCTAAACATATGCATACATTATTTCTATGTTTTTCCCCCAAGAAGTCAACAGAGATCATCTTTTTTTTTTTTCTTTTTTTGAGAGGTTTTCGCTATAGGGCATGTGTGCTCGCCAGACAGACAGAGAGAGACAGAGAGCCAGAAAGCGAGAAATCACCCCCCAGAAGGGATGGTCACGCCGCAATCCCTTCTCCTCCATTCTCCTCTCGGGATCTTGGGCACGCACACACGCCCGGCGTGAGTTTTAAGCCACCGGGTCTGGGACGCGAACCGCGGTCGACTACGTGGGAATCCAGCGACATAGCCATTACGCTAACTGCTGGTTCCCAACAGAGATCATCTTGTCAGTGAAATTATGGACAATTTTCTACGCACTTTCTAAATCCTATTAAATCAGTCTTGGAAAATATTTAAAAATTAAAGCATTGTCACTGATGATATTTAGAAATAAAAACAGATTTAATAGGCTATATAATTAAATCGCTATTATATATAATATATATAATTTCACACATATCAAAGAAACTATAATGTGTTTCAAAACAGACACTAAGTTTCATAATATTTGTTCAAATATTTTGAATTGTTGAAAAGAATTTCTTTCAAGAAACAGGTCAGACAAAAATCAGCTTCTGTCAGCAGAAAGTCAGTTTGGGGAACTGTCAGTAAACCCATAGCAGACACAGGAGAAAACTGTTTCATTTATGCATGTGAGAGAGCCTAAGCAGCTAAACTTCAGAGCAAGGAGCAAAGGCTATAAGGCTTACAAAGCAGCAAAAAGATGCCAAAACCTTTAAACCTTTTTACTTTAGAAACACTCCTGAGAACTGAGGAGATATACAACAAACAAATTTTCACATTCTAGTCTGTGATTTCACTTGACACTTTAAATCACTGAATGCTACAGCTGAAAGAACCTTAGAGAGGATATCATCCAAACCCCTCATTTTATAATAATAGTGCATTGTGGTTTTCGTCAAAACACCTGAGTTAATTTCTTAATCTGTGTTTGGTGGTTGAGTTTCCCTAAGTCATCTAAACTCTGTATTCCATTTCCACATCTGCCAAACAGGTATAGTAATATTTACCTCATAGGTTTGTATAGATAATTGTATTCGTTCTCTATTACCACTGTAACTACCCAAACTTCATGAATTAAAACAAAGTAAAATTATTATCTTACCATTCTGGAGGTCAGGAGTCTTAAACAGGGCATACCAAACAAATTCAAGGTGTTGGCAGCCTTGAATATTTTCCAGAATCTCTAGAGGAAAATCTTTCTTTGCTTTATTCAATTTCCAGAGGCTGCTGAATTTCGTGGCTCTAGGTATCCTTCTTCCCCCTCTGACACTGACTCTTTGGCGTCCCTCTCTCCTATTATAAAGACTCTTGTAATTACATTGAATTCACCTGGCTGAACTACCCAATCTCCGGATCACAAGCTCCCCATCTCAGCTGATTAGCATCTTTACTTCTAATAGGAACCTAAATTTCTTTTTTCCATTTAACATAATGTATTGACAGGTTTTGAGTATTAAGGCATAGATGGGGGTCATTATTCTGCCTACCATAGCAATTGCTTGAATAATACATGTAAATACCCTTTGTAGATCACACTGTGTTTTACATATGTTACTATAATCATTTCTGTTTGGAAAAATAAGGAAATAATGATCAGGGTCTGGTGGTTAATCAGTGGCGGAGCTCATTTCAGTCTCAGGTCTCCTAATTACCTAACCCAAACCTTAAACATTTTGATGTGAAAGATTTAACAGGAACAGGAAGCATGTTTAGAGAAGACCATAAACTTGGTTTGATCTCACCCATAAGCATTCTGAAAGCTAAATTGTTAGTTGGAAGATAAACTTTTGACATCAAACTGCCTACATTTGACCATTTGACTTCTAGTTCCATGATTGAAAAAGATTTTACTTATTCATTTCTTCAGTGAGAAAGAGATAAAAAGAGAAAGAGACAACAAGGAGATACAAGAGAATGAGACATCAAGCAATGTCCTAATGCCTGATCCACCTTCAGCCTTCAGCCAGCCCCAGGTCATGGGCAATCACATGCCTGGCATACACAGGGAGGTCTCTACTCTTAAACCAGAAACCTCACATGGTATTGCCTACAGAAAATTGCATTATACTGCTGTGCCACCATCTGACCCCTCACAATTGTCTAATTCTGAGAACATTAGCAAGTTTCTCAGTCTCTGAGCCTCATTTTTCCTGTATGTAAAGTAGGAATAATACTATTAATAAACTTAGATGTTTATTGAAAAAGTTAAATGATAAAATTCAAGGCCAGCCGGTGGCATGGAGATTAAAAGGGCTGGATTCCACATGGTCAATTGAGTTGTTCAAGTCCCAGACCCAGCAACTTGAAAATTGCACTGGGCATGTGTGAGTGCATATCCAAAATCCCAAGAGGAGAATGAAGGAGAAGGGATTTAGACATGGATATACCCCCTGGGGATATATATCTCACTGTCTCTGACGAGCACACCGATCCTATAGCAATAAAAATAGAGAAAGAGAGATAGAAAAAAAAAATCATATAAAGTGTTTAGCAAACTATGTGACACATAGCAAGTGTTCAAGAAATATTCATTGTATTTTATACCCTAGACCAATAGACTCACTTGCCAGTCACGAAAGAGTCATGCTAGGTTCCATGGAACATCAAATTATAAAAATTTGAATAAGACTGATACTATGGTCTGAAGAAATTTATAGTCCAAAAGTAAAACAAGTATATTTTGTTTGCTAATTATTTTCACATGTAAAGTGTGGTCTGCTTTGCACTGTTTTCAGTGCTTCAATCCACAAAGCAAAAGCTGTCAGGACAGAAGGAAAGCTCATGACTGAGCATGATCAAAACCAAAAGCTTTAGACTGACATAGAGTGAAAACCACCTTATGAAACCAAGGAAAGCTGCACAAAACTAGATCTACAGGGATTATTTAAGATCATAGTTTTAGCAACAAAATCCTCCCATTATGTAGCTTGTCTTGTATTTTATTTTTTTAAAAGATTTATTTAATTTTATTTATTAAGATTTTTTTTTTAATTTGCACATGTGCTCACCAGAGACAAAGGAGAGAGAGAGAGAAAGTGAGAAAGCAAGCCACCAGGCCTGGGACTCAAAACGTGGTCGATCATATGGGATTCCAGCACCTTAACCATTATGCCACCTGCTGGACACGTCTTTTTATTTTCTAATTATGTCTTTTAAAGAGCAAAATTCCCCCAAATTATAAAGCCTAATTTAACATTTTAGAATTTATGCTTTTTGTGTCTGATTTAATTAATATTTACATACAATAAAGTTTTGATGATTTCTCTCTTTTTCCAGAAAATATTAGAATTTTAGCCCTGCATTTACATATGGCTCATTTTATTTAAGTTTTGATATATGAAACTTGTAGTTGTTGTTCTATCGTTGGTTTTGGTGTTTCCAGATACACAGTATATCATCTATATAGAGAAAGTAATAACATTTTCTCCACAATTCTGAGTGGTTCTACTGGGCAAAAAATTGAATTATTGCAGCTATTGTGAGTTCGTTCACTCAACGCACATTACCATTCCTTTCTCTTCTTCTTGCCTGCCTCAGTAGCTAGAAAACAAAATTACTAGATACACCTGTTTCATTAGGTGGGGCATTTTTCTAATAAACCAGGTGTAAAAGTACATAAGTGACATCTCTCCTCTTCTCTTCCCTCTCCCTGCCTAGCGTACGCAGTGTTTGTGTAGCATGGCAGCTGTCACTAAGGATGACAGAACGAAAGGACAGAAAGCAATTCATTCCATCATGGAGGAATTGAGTTGCTATTCTGGCCCTGGAAAAACTTTCAGACTACTCTCATGCAAGAAAATTAAGCCTTTTGCTTGTTTATGTCCCTATATCAGAGTATTCTGCAACCCACAGAAAAATCTGTCCTCATAGATATAAGGAGCTGGGAGAAATTCTACTTCTTTTTTCAATTCTTCATGAATTGAAACTTTATGGATTCATCCATAGGTTATTAAAGTATCACTAGCTTTATTGTTTTGTATTTTATAACTTTTGAATAACATTAATTTCAGTGGATTTTGTGTTTCATTTACCTGCACAGTTCTTCAAAAGTTGTGTGCCAGTAGAAGACAAAAATAGTAAGCTTTACAATATTCAGTTCTCCATGGTGCTTAGGACAGTACTGCTATCTATTTTTTAGTAGACACACAATTATATTTTAATTAAATGTAAGAATAAAAGAGAATACTATAATGAGAGAGTAGAAATGACATGTAAATATAATATTTTGTTTAATTTGCTAGAGGGCATGTCACTCACAGGAGAGAGACAGAGAGAAAAGGAAAGTAAGAAAGCACCCCCCAACAGGAATGGCCACACCACAATCTTCTCCATTTCTCCTTCTGGATGCTGGAGATACATATGCATGAACCTGGCATGTTTTTTAAACCTCCAGGTTCAGGACTCAAACTGCACAGTTAGTCATGTGGAATCCAGCTGTTTTAACCACTATACCACTGGCTGGTCATAAAATGATATTTTTAAAAATCACTCTTTTTTTATCATTAGAAAGCCACTGTTTTAGACAGTAAAATAAGACATAAAATAAAGTTCCATAGACCATCTTATTTACTTTTTATTTTATCTCAGAAAAGCAATAATGATTCTAAAATCTGTCTATTACTAAGAGATTAGGAGCTTTTGGCTTAGCCTAAGGTACCATCACTTTCTAGCATCCATTAGTTCCTAGACAATGTCTTATGTCTCAATCATCACTGCCTAATTAAAATAGATATGGTAGTTCAATTTCGTATTTTTCTTTTGGGGTTTTTTTTTTTTAGAGAGATTTTTGCTATGGGGCACGGCACTCACCAGAGAGACATAAAGCCAAGACATCACCCCTAGGAGGGGGGTATGGCCACACCACAATCCCTTCTCCTCTATTCTCCTCTCAGGATATTGGACATGCATGCACATATACCTGGTTTGAGTTTTAAGCTGCCAGGTCCAGGACTCAAGTTGCAGTTGACTGCATGAGAGTCCAGCAACATCACCATTACACCATCTGCTGGTCCCTCAACTTTGTTTTTGGAACAAAGGTGATGAACATAGCTAGTTGCTTTTACATTAGAAATATTTTCTATTTTGTAATAGGTAAAATACTGAACTGGGATAAAAACAAGGACTAAGTAATGCAATTCTACATTTTACAGCTTAATTTATTGCAAGAGGCATTGCCAACAAAATAAATATAACGATTCAAATCAACCCTTCCTGTTTAGTTTTCAATATAAAATGTAGGTAATGGAGAATTTTGGTGACAATTTCAGCCAGCATCACATGACTCTCTTCGAAGCATTCATTAACTTTTTATATTATTATAATCATTTATTCAAAAACTGCCACCAAAATTCGACAGGAAAATTAATTGGATTCTTGTGCTCTGATTTCTACTTAGTTTTAGATGGTCATCAGTACCAGAAGGGAAATTGAGAAGTGACTCCCAGGGCTCTATAAATGGTGCAGATATTTACTGTTATCTTCCCTTCACTCACCAAGACTTAGACTGACATAATTACCTTTGTCTACAGAATAAAAAGGATCTGACATTTGCCTTTCTCATCCCCTACAAAGTCTCTTTCACAGAGGCATGGGGTTAGAATACTCTGCTTTCTGTTGAAAAAAGTAAACACAGTGAGAAACAGATGACAATAGCAGAGGACTGCAGTGTATTCTTCGCTTCACCCCGTTGCCAAATGATCTTAATTTTAAATCAGTTGCTCATGTACCTTGGTAGACACAAGTGTGATCCACTAGAGTCCTCTTTAGGCCATAGATTTTGACTTTAAAGAAAAAAAAAATTCTTTTTCAACTCCCTGAAGGTCAGACACTAAAGTAGAAACTACACAGTTTGTAAAATTACACTGACACCAAGATACTGAATTTCCCTGAAAATAAAATGTATAAATTTCACAATTCATTTTAATTACATCTTGAGATCAAAGAGGATTTGAAAAGAGCTACAGAGTATCTTTAGCCTATGAAAATTCTAGCCATTTCTGTAGTATTTTAGAAGTGCTATGGGCTCAGCTACATATTTTTTAACATTACAGACATCACATAACAAATGTATGTACCTTGGGTATATGAAAGCTGAGTTGGACCACAGGGTTGAGGTAGCCTGTGTACAATATCCCAGTTCCCTCCTTGAAGTTGGATCTCATGTGTCCTACGAGGCCTGTTCTTACGCAGCCTTCCTACAGATAGGCATGCCTAATGTGGCCACACAATTCCTCACCACCACAAATTAGTCATGCGGATTAAAACTCTAATAAATTGGGACCGACCGGCAGTGGTGAAGACACTGGGCTCTCACATGGCTGACAGTGGCATGAATCCTGGACCCAGCATCTTGAAAATCATGCCAGGTACATGTATGTACATGCCTAAAGACCTGGTTGGGGGGAATGGAGGAGAAGGGATTGTGTTATGTCCATCTCCCCTGGGTAGTGATTTCTCACTTTTCCTCTCTCTCTCTTTAGTGAGTTCATGTACCCTATGGCAAAAAATCTTTCAAAGAAAAACAAACCACTAATGAATTAAAGGTTTAGGTTTCTTATATTTGAAAATTTTATAAATTTCACAATTCATTTTAATTACATCTTGAGATCAAAGAGGATTTGAAAAGAGCTACAGAGTATCTTTAGCCTATGAAAATTCTAGCCATTTCTGTAGTATTTTAGAAGTGCTATGGGCTCAGCTACATATTTTTTAACATTACAGACATCACATAACAAATGTATGTACCTTGGGTATATGAAAGCCGAGTTGGACCACAGGGTTGAGATAGCCTGTGTACAATATCCCAGTTCCCTCCTTGAAGTTGGATCTCATGTGTCCTACGAGGCCTGTTCTTAAGCAGCCTTCCTACAGATAGGCATGCCTAATGTGGCCACACAATTCCTCACCACCACAAATTAGTCATGCGGATTAAAACTCTAATAAATTGGGACCGGCAGTGGTGAAGACACTGGGCTCTCACATGGCTGACAGTGGCATGAATCCTAGACCCAGCATCTTGAAAATCATGCCAGGTACATGTATGTACATGCCTAAAGACCTGGTTGGGGGGAATGGAGGAGAAGGGATTGTGTTATGTCCATCTCCCCTGGGTAGTGATTTCTCACTTTTCCTCTCTCTCTCTTTAGTGAGTTCATGTACCCTATGGCAAAAAATCTTTCAAAGAAAAACAAACCACTAATGAATTAAAGGTTTAGGTTTCTTATATTTGAAAATTTTAACACACTCTCTCACGATAAATTATGGCTCTATAGTGCCATTTAGTGTGATAAAGAAAATTTTTTGCAGTATACATGAAAATGTCATTCTGAACAAGCAAAACAACTTCAGAGGATGAGGAAGATTAAAGGAGTGCCAGAAACTGAACACTGGATAAATACTGGAGGCAAGATGCAAAAACAGACTGTGTAATTCCACATGCAGTGTGCTTCCCAGGGCATGCTACTTCATGAACTTTTATGAAATGGGCAATGTTGTACAATGAGTGGAAGAGAGAAAGAACAATATATTGTGAAGAAAAAAAGATACAACCTGATCAATACAAGGGGTTGGGTAGAAGAGAGGCATGAATTCACATCTGCTTGCTTACATAATTAAAAAGGCTAAGAAGCCCCAGCCCTGCTGGAAACCCTGGAGAGCCAGTGGTGTAGGTTCAATTTGAATCTGACCACCTGAGAATTAGAAGAGTTAGTGGTGACAGTTTCATCCTGAGAGCGAATAGACTTAAAATTAAAAAAATAAATAAATAAAAATTTTTAAAAAAACAACAATGTTTCAGCTTGAGCCTGAAGAGACAGATCAAAGTGAGCTGCTTGCAGTCTGGCAGGAAGAGTTCCCTCTGACTCAGTCTTTTTGTTCTCTGCAGGTCTTTATTGGAGGAGTCCAAAGCAGATATGGGAGACTAATCTGCCTTCCTCAAACTCAAATGATAATTTTATCCAGAAACAATCTCACAGACATGCCCAGAATAATGTTTGACCAAATGCTGGGCGCTCCAAGTTACCACTTAAAATGATCCAGTGCAGAGGCCTACTGTTTACTCCAAAAGTAAAAAAGAAAGAAAACACTAATGAAAAAGAAGAAAAACAAAAGAAAAGAAAAGACAGAAAGAAAGAGTGGAAGGAAAAAAAAAGGAAAAACAAAAGAAAAGAAAGAAAGAAAGAGTGAAAGGAGAAAAGAAATGAGAGAAGAGAGGTTAAGATGGGAGAGAAGGGGAGGAGGCAGAAAGGAGAGAGGAGAAGAGAGGAGAGGAGAGGAGAGGAGAGGAGAGGAGAGGAAATTTGAACAACAGGTTAAACAACTATAGCAACAAGGATTTCATCAACTCAATTTAAAAAGAACGTCCTTTGTGACCAGCAGATGGTATAATGGTTACATTGTTGGACTCCCACATAGTCGACCGCGGATTGAGTCCCAGGCCTGGTTGACTTAAAATTCATACCAGGTGCATGTGAATGCGAGTGTGTGCTCAAAATCCCAAGAGGAGAAGGGCTTGTGGCGTGGCCATTCCTCTTGAGGAGGGAGAGGATTTCTTGCTTTCTGTCTCTCCAGTGAAGGCACATACCCTATAGCAAAAATCTCTCTTAAAAAAAAAAAAAATGTCGTTGGGACCAGTAGTTAGCATAATGGCTATGTCGCTGGACTCCCATGTAGTCAGCCACGGTTTGAGTCCCAGCTTAAACTCACACCAGGCACGTGCACATGTGTGCCCAAGATCTCAAGAGGAGAATGGAGGAGAAGGGATTGCAGTGGTGTGGCCATCTCCCCTGGGTTGTGATTTTTCACTTACTATCTGTCTGTCTCTCTCTGTCTTTCTGGCAAGCACATGTGCCCTATAGCAAATAACCTCTCCAAAAAAAAAGGAATGTCCTTAGTCATTAGGGTGGCTTTTATAAATAAACTTATTATTTATAACATAAACTTAAATTCCATACTGTGAATGAAAAATTACATTAGACACACTCATTAAAAATTGCAAGGAAAAATTTATTAAAGAATATTGTAGGCCAGCCCATGGCCTGGTGGTTAAGGTAACTGCTTCTCAAGTGGCAAAACACGTAATTAGAGTCCCAGATGAGTGACTTCATAAACGTACCCAGGGTATGTTACCCAAACTACAAAAAGGAAGGAGAAATCAAGAACGAATTATAACAGAACCATGCCCCAAGTGCCAGTGCCTCCTCCCAGCACACACACACCACACTCTACCACTCTGGAAAGCACACATAACCTCTGGAAAATTATATATATGTATATTGAGAAAGTCCTGGGTTGTAGAAGATTTGCTTCTCAAAGATTTACACTTTAATTGGGAAGGTAAGACAATTATAAGTTATCTAAAGTAAACACAGTAAGAAAGGGCAGGTAAAAGGATTATAATCAAGAGGAAAATTCGGTCTAAAATTTAGTCAAGCTGAAGAGAATCTTAAGGTTGTCTTGGTCAACATCAAAATCTCCCAGTTGGGGGGGGGTGCAATATTGTTACTAAGCACATACTTTACTGGGTTATTTATAAAGCTATATATTTTTAAATTTATTCATATTTTCAGTGCCAAATATGTAAAAATTTGTCTCTCTTATGTGTCAATCCGTGGCAAGGCATGCATTGTAGTGTGTTTTGAATATATATGAGATATTACTAATTAGCTGAAACCAGCAGTACCGGATTACTAGGTAATAACATCTAGCTTACTAGCATCCAGGGGATGTTTTACATCGGCAAGCAGATGGAAGTGTTTTTAATGCACATTGAATGAAATTGACAGATAAAGTGTTTACCTATTCCCTCTTGTTTTCATTTCTTTACTACAGCACTTGCTTTCCTAAATATTTTCTTCAGAAAATCCTACATACTCATTGTTAAATATTCCCTTTATATGTTTAAAATTAGAAATAGTCATTAAATTAAATGCAATTTATACAGAAGACAATATAATGTATGTTCTTGGATTTTTTTTAGCTTTAATATAGGTGATATTTATGAAAAAACAATCTAGGAATTAAATACTTTATAGTTATATAATAGTATGGTTATGTATTATTGTATTTGTGTATTTTTTAAGTGTGTGTACTATGTTTCATCTCCTTTGCATTAAGTCCAGAAATATTCTAGTTTATTTATTTAGTTAGTAATAGGAACTCTATGATGAATAAAAAAGAATAAATTATTTTTTAAAAAAATGCTCTATAGAAGCTCATTAAGTGGCCCACAACAGAAGCGCTAAAACAGCCAAGTTATGACCACCCTACCCTACTACATACTTCCTGAGGGAGATGCTCCTATGGTAGGAAATATTTTCCCAAAAGTGGAAGAATGGAGAATGAATCAATAATTCGATTTTTTTCTTTTCCTCTTAATCCAAATCAACAGATCTCTTTTCCTCTCTAGAGTTTGTTATATGCAAAATTCAAACTTGAATCAAAACATCTAAATAGGTTATAGAAATGTGTAATTAATTGCTTTTAATCAGTTAAAATGGCCCTCAATCTATTCTGCAATAGCTATTATGATCTCATTAATAATTATTTTTTAGAGAGATTTTTGCTATAGGGCGCATGCACTCACTGGAGAGACAGAAAACAAGAAATCCCCCCCAGGGAGGATGACCACACTGCAATTTCTTCTCCATTCTCCTCTTGGGATTTGGGCAAGTACACACCTGTGTTGATGTGAGTTTTAAGCCACTGGGTCCAGAACTTGATCAGTGGTCAACTATGTGAGAGTCCAGTGATGTAAACGTTGCACTATCTGCTTGTCCTTGCTCACTAGTATTTTTAAGTCTTATTTTCATCATGTGTGAAATGGGAATAAATGAAGATAGAATGCTATAAATATTTTTTGTTTGTTTCTGAAAAGGGCCAGATAGTAAATATTTCCTGCTGTGTAGGCTTGGCCACAGCTGCTTAGTGCTACTGTTTTAATACCAAACTAGCCACAGACAGCATGCTAAGAAATGAGAGTGACTGTGTTCCAATAATGCTTTCTTATGAAAGCAATTTGTAAACCAGACATGGATTGCAGGTCAAGTTTTCAGAGTCCTGTTATAATGCATGAAACATGATTACCATAGGATTTGAAACATAGTGAAACACCATGATCAAATATTATTATTGTGATAGTGTAATCATTGTATGCTACATCTATTTAATTTTAATAATAGCAGATAAGAGTAATAGAGGGCTAGCCCTGTATTACAGAGGGTGAGTGTCATTATAGAAGGTGGATCTCACATGTCTCACTGTAATTTGAATCTTGTCCCCAGCATACAGAGAGGAACAAGCCAGTCATGTGTTCATGATGCCTCAAATCTTAAAGGGATATAGAAATAGTGAAAAAAAGATTGTTGAATAATTGTGCCCCATTGCAAAGGCTGCTTTCTCTCCTCTCTGTGAGTGCATGCACCCACTGGCAAAACAAAAACAAAACAACAATTTAAAAAGTTCGAAACTCATTATTTATTTAACACACAGTTATAGTGCCTCTCCTAATTCAGCCAATATGCAAGGTTATTTGCATAATGCTATATAAAGTCTGGGGTGGTCTATTAGATGTAGTTCATAAGGTGGGCTTCTCAGAGTAGAGAGAATTGAAAAGGGTGGGAGAGTGAATCTGAAAGGAAGAAAACAATGGCAGACATACATAGTTCATAGAATCATCAAGAATTATCTTCCCTTGAACCCTATATTTGAATAATAGTATGTTCATTTTCTAAAGCAGAAACTGAGGTCATATGAAGTACTGTGTAGAAAGTCAATGACTAATAATTGCAAGAACTTTCATTTGAATCATGTGCTATCATAAAATAAGATTCAATTTCTTACTCTTCTCTCATTGTGCCATGTTGCCTTGAAATATAAGAGCTGAGAAAGGATCAATTCAAGAATCTAGTGCTTCATATATTTCTGACCACGAGGGCTAATTAGGGAAGTCACCCAGAATTACCTGAGAACCATTGAGGAAGCAGCAAAAAACATAACCATTCTACTCAGTGGCTTAAAATGTCTGATGGAGTCCACATGTCTACTTCCTAAAATACCCCCAAATTATTTATTCTTAAATTGTGAGAAAATTCATTTTTAAAAAAGAATTATTTTCCCTTTTTTAATAACTTGGCCAACTCAATATATAGTGAGATCATTCTCAGTTTAAAAATACAGAAATAGAGGGCACCAGCATATGGTGTAATGGCTAGGTTCCTGGAAACCCACATAATTAACAGGGGTTCAAGTCCCAGACCCAGCTGCTTACAACTCACACTACGTGCATGTGCATGCATGCATGTCCATGCATGCCCATGATCCTGAGAGGAGAATAGAGGAGGAGAAGGGATAATGGCATGACCATTTCCCCTTTGGGGGAGGATGATTTCTCGTTTTCTTTCTCTCTGTTTCTCTGGCAAGTACACAGGCTTAAAATGTCTGATGGAGTCCACATGTCTGCTTCCTAAAATACCCCCAAATTATTTACTCTTAAATTGTGAGAAAATTTATTTTTAAAAAAGAATTATTTTCCCTTTTTTAATAACTTGGCCAACTCAATATATAGTGAGATCATTCTCAGTTTAAAAATACAGAAATAGAGGGCACCAGCATATGGTGTAATGGCTAGGTTCCTGGAAACCCACATAATTAACAGGGGTTCAAGTCCCAGACCCAGCTGCTTACAACTCACACTACGTGCATGTGCATGCATGCATGTCCATGCATGCCCATGATCCTGAGAGGAGAATAGAGAAGGAGAAGGGATAATGGCGTGACCATTTCCCCTTTGGGGGGGGATGATTTCTCATTTTCTTTCTGTTTCTCTGGCAAGCACACGTGCACAATAGCAAAAACATCTTCCTGAAAAAAAATGATGCACAAATATTTCCAGCATGTGGTGTGGAGGTTAAGGCACACATGGCCGGCTGTACAGTTCAAGTCCCAGAACTGATGACTTGAAAGTCATGCCAGGCACATGCACATGCACATGCACGTCCAAACTCCTGAGAGGAGAATGGAGAAGGGATTGTAATGTGGTCATCTTCCTTAGAGAGTGACTTCTAACTCTTTTGCTATCTCTCTCTCTCTGGCAAGTGAGCACATGCACCCTGTAGCAAAAACTATATATAGTAGGTTTTTGGGAAAGTCATGATGCATTTTTCTATGTTTTTCTATGCAAAAATGTGTCACAACCTTCTTGATGACCCAGTATATATACACATGCAAACACACACAAATAATGTGTGAAATTAAACGTACCTTCTGAAAAATAAAGGAAAAAATTGGAGAGAGAGAGAGGTAATAGAAATATAACAGAGAGTAGAAAGCAGACACTTTTTCTGAGGGGATCTTATAAAACCTACGATTCAGTTAACCTCAAGAGTATCAAAATTAGGAAATAAAGTCTATAAATACAGCCTAAACTTCAAAATTAGTAAGAGTAAAACATGAATTCAAGTACAGAAAATCACCCCACCATTAAAATAAACAAATTAAAAAGTAGTTATAAAGAAAAAAAAAAGTGTTACAGAGATCAATCAAAAAACAAACACAAAATAAGACAATGATACATATTCTTTCATGCACTCAAGGAACATTTATGCATACTGTTTACTAACAGGCCATTAAAAGTACAACAAAAAACAATTTGAAATTAATCATAAAAAGCGATGAAATAAATACAATATACTTAGAAAACTAAACTATGTATTTTAAAAAACGACCTTGTAAATCTAGGTAATCCATGGGTTAAAGAAGAAATGTAATGCAAATAGAAAATACATAGCACAGAAACTGGATGGTGGTATGGTAGCAAAATGAGCTGCTTTGAGAGGATAAGCCTAAGGTTCCAGGTTCATTCCAGAGTCTTCTCTGAGTATAATCGGCAAACCGATGCCCATGATCAGGGGCTAGCTGAAGCCAAAGATGGGTTGTAGGTGTCAAGACCCTGCTGGGAGTGCCAACTGTGTGTGTCTGAGTGTCTCTCTCAATGCGTGCCTATTCCTTTTACCCGTGGGAAAAATATTTTTTTCTTTTTAATAAGAGACAATACGTAGAAAAAATGTAGTGAAATTCTACTTAAAAAAAGTTGACATATAAAGTGAAGTTTGGAAGTAAATGTACATAAGGTTTTAAAAAAAAAAGAGAAACAGGCAAAAGTAAACTGCTTTCTTTCAGTTCATAATGGAAATCCTACAGTTCCTTGGCTGAATTCCCAGGACCTTCAGGCCCTTAGGGATGGACTAAGTGGCAGGTATCATCACTTACAAAAGTGTATGGAACTTAGTGGAGCTTCTGTTGAGAAACTGAGTTTATATATATATGAGAAAGAGGAAGAGATAGTGAAAGGGAAAGTGAGAAATCACCCCTCAAGGGGTGGAGGGGTAGCTACCACGATCCCTTCTTCTCTCTACTCCTGAGATTTTAGGCATACATGCACATAGGCCTAGTGTGACTTTGCAAGTCTCCAGGTCTGGGACTCAAACACAGTCAGTCACGTGGAGTCCAACACCTTAACCACCATACCACCTGCCGGCCTAAGTTTATAATTTTTATTTTTATCATTTTGTAAAGTTTTTAGTTTAGCTTTTTGTTTTGTTTTGATTTTGTTTTTGTTTTATGTGTGTGTGTATGTTTGTTTTATAGGGCACATGCACTCGCTGAGAGAGAGAAAAAGGGAAAGTGAGAATCACCCTCCAGGGTTATGGCCATGATGCAATCTCTTCTACATTCTTTTCTTGGGATTTTGGGTATGCACACACACATGCCCATTGTGTTTTGACACTAGTAGGTCTAGGACTTCAACTGCTCAGTCTGCCATGGGGGATCCAGCCACCTTAACCACCATGAATCGGCTTGCCTCTATTTTTATCTTTTAATTCTATTTGTCCATAAACTTTTTGAAATCCCTATACATGTTTATCTAAGTAAATTACAATTTAAGGATTATGCGATTTTGACTAATCATTGTTAAAAATATAAAGCAAAGTATTAATTTACATTATTCCAAATGAAAATCTTCTCTGAAATTTTCTTTATCTCCATCAAATCTTCCTTTGATATCATCTACATCCACTATTAACTCTCACACAGCTATAATCTCTGCAGTATCTAACCATGTAGTTACCTAACCACAACCTCTCCAAAATTAATAAATCTAATAAAACTTAATATGTCAGCAGAACTCTTGTTTCTACACCCTCTACTCATGACTTGCTCTTTCTTCAGGGGTCCCTAATTTTATATATCACACAGTCATATTCTCTCTTATCTCAAGCCCCCAAATCTGTAGCACCATTGACATGTAATAGTATCAGCAAATTCATTCTACATCAAAAGATACTTTAGAGTGTCCTATTCCCTGCTCCTGCCCTAGCCCAAGCTATCATTCTCATTAGTCTCCTTTATTTCATGCCTACCTTGGTAGCCCTGCATTCTTGTAACCATTGTATGATTACTCATACAACAGTTAGAGGGCTTCTTTAAAATAGGAATTTAAGTAAGTCACTAGTTTGTCAAGTGTCATTAATGTTCTCTCATTTCACCCAGAGCAAAACTCAAAGGTTTTTACAAGTCCACAAGGGTCCCTGACATCAGGGCTTTGGTGATCTCACCTATGTCATTTTTTGCAGTGACCATTACCCATGAGGGGTCCTTTCTCTCTCTCTCTCTCTTTTTCTCTCATCCAGTATAAGAAATCAGGCGTATATCTGGAAGAATGTTCATTGTCAGTTATGTGATTCAGAAGCCAAAACATACAAACTCTCTTTATAGTGTTTACATCTGATGGAAAAAGCAAGATAGAAAAAAACACACACCACAAGAAAAAAGGCATGAAAACACGTAAAGAAGCAAAGTCACCAATCCTGTACTGTAGGTTAGATTATAACAGACTCTTATGCCTGAAATGCCTGATGAGTCAGTGATTTAGGAAAGTCTATCCTTACTCCCATATCTCCTAAAATGTGTTTGGTTAGGTAGCTATCTTTATTATTTTAATTCTAAACATGACAAGTAAGATCCCATTTTGCTTTTCACAATTGCAAATTGTTCTCTCCAGATATATTCCATAACTATTAAATTAAGCCATCTTCCATTAGCAAAATAGATTCTCAAGCATAATTACTCAAGAGGGAAGAGAATAGGAAATAAGAAGACTTAGCATCTCTTTCATTTCCAGAGACAAGTGATCAGATATCCATATGACTGAGCTTTCTTCTTACAAACACTCCTCAGAACAAACATAAGGCAAACCAATTTAAATTGAAATGCTTTTCCTTTTTGTCTCTTAGAAATATGTGTTACATTAGGCCAGTCGATGGTATAGTGCCTACGGTGCTGGATCCCACTCAACTGACTGAATAGTTCAAGGCCTAGACCCAGCATCTTGAAAAAAAAAAACATGCAGGGTAAGCATGCATGTATGCCCAAAATCCAAGAGGAGAATGGAGGAGAAGAGATCATGCCATGGTCATGCCCTTTGGGGATGCTTTCTCTCCCTCTCTCTCTCTGGTGAGCACAAGTGTCCTATAGCAATTTTTTTAAAAAAAGAAATATTATCTTGCATCTTTAAGAAAAAAATACATGATTAAAATACACTTATTTTGTAGAGAATATAAATATATAAAATATATCAAATCATAAATCTTCAACATAAGCTCACAAGGGTAAATATTGAATAATGAGGGAACTATTTTATTATACATAAAGTAAAATCGGTACAAATTTCATCTACTATTAAAGACATAGGTAAATGTATATTTCATACATGCATATTTTGTAATGTGTTTTATTTATATTTATTAATTTGTCTAATCTTTAGTATATATAATGCAATCAATCAGTCACATGTGGATATAATTACAACTAGCTTTAAAATCAGTCTTAAATTTCAAAGTCATTTTTCCTCAGAGTATGCTTTTATTTTCAGTATTTCTTAGGAAGTGAATAAAATGATCTCATTTGAAATCTACACAATTGAAGTAAAATGATTTTTTAGAGCTATGTAATTTATTTAGATTTGCATAATCATCTTAACTCTCACAATATATCTTTAGAAAAATATTTTATTATATACAAAAAGTGTGAGCTATACAACTATTTAGTTCATTTGACCAATGGAGATAAATTGAGACTAAGAAACATATATTCACTTGTCTTCAGAGAAGTCTCCTATCTACATTTACCACACAAACCAGATAATGCCAAACCTATAGTCGACACTGTTTAGAATATGATTGTTAGAGGGACGATTCCTCCTTCCAGACATGTGCAATAAGCCTGCTTTTGCAAGAACAATGCCATCTGGAGATGTCATCAGGAACTAGATTCTCTACCATTTCCAGGTAGACAAAACAACTCCTCTGAGGTGGTGTTCTCAGTCTTCTATGGAAACACAGGTGAATATTAAAGAAAAAGATACAACTACAACATATAGATTATAAAAATTTATTTTCTTCTACACCTAATGATAGTGAAGTGTACAGAATCATTTACTATCTTTCTAGACTCAATTTCTGAATTGTGTCCAGTCAGAAATAAATGCATATGTCATGACAGAGTAGAGCAAAAACCAAGGATGTTAATTGCCTAACTAGATTTTGATTATTCTTTCAGTCCTAGAGAGAATACTTCATTTCATTATACTTCAGGCTAAGTGCAATGATTTAAAAGCTTTTGCTATTCATTAAGTGACAGATATTAGAAAAGAGTGTGTGCATTTAATAGTATCATTATATTCCCCCTGTTGTATATCTAAGGTGTAATCATGGAAAATTTGAAACTAATAACACACTCAAAGTCTTAAAATAACTTGCAGTGGCATATAATACATTCCATTCAGAATGAGAATAAATGAGGAGTACATGTGTACACGACGTGCTTTATAATCTCATGCTGTTTCCCTAATCTGTTGTAACTCCAATAGCCTTAAGTAAAAGTAAGTCATGATGCCTTTTATGTTGGCATAAAAAGCTTTCCACCCAAGTGAAGCATCCCTCCCTCAGATTTAACTATCAGACTAGGGTGCTATAACTTCTAAATGATGAAAACTGTTAGTGTTTACAACAATTAAGAACCAAAATCAATAGAAGCATATTAAGTTGCGACAAATGGCTAGAGTAAATTACAATTGTTGCCATATGCTTTGGAACTTGTCTCACGGTTAAGCGTAAGCAGTTAATTGGATCAATAAGAAAAGCTACAGAATTAGTTAAATCTGACAGATGATTACTTGTTACCTAACTTTAATACTATACAGCAAAAAATTAAACTCTAACTTTATTATTTTTTTAAAAAGCAAGCTAACCAAAAAATCGGGAGGAGATGTGTCTTTTATAGATGGCTGATTGGAGTTTTTTTAAATTTCCATGACAGAATGAGGAATTAGCACGCTCTGCTCCTGACACAGTGATTAAGTTCTAGTCTTTGCCTGAAAGCTTAACTGGGAGGTAGGAAGAAATGCAGCAGGGATGATTCCAAAATTTCCTAGGAAGACAACTTACAATTATTTAGCAGGAAATCGACAACATGTTATAGTAAATTAACTCATTTCTACTGCTAAAATTAGATCTTAGACTACATAAAGGCATTTGAGCTAATATGCTGTAATATTTAACTTCTCTATCTTCTATACCAACTAACATTACTATTTTGGAACGTCATGAATACATAAACCAAAGAGTTGAAGAGAAACAAAAGAAGTCCTCAATATTTTTCCTGCTCTCTAATCTGCAGAACTAAAGGTACCCTCTAGCATTCATCATTCACCACATTGAGATTCATTAACATACTATTTTAAAAAGATTATTAACATAAAGTAACCATGTGTGAGCTAGTATCATGTTACACACTACACAAGTATTATCACATTAATCTTTCTAGACAGGTAAAATTATTGTTTCATTTTTTCAACTGTGGAAAATAAGGGTTACCACAACTAAGTAACTTGCCTAAGGTAACAAAGGTAATAAATAATGCTCCAAGATCCCAGCCCATCTGAATCAAAGGCATGCCCATAACCCCTCCATAGCAGTGATTATATCACACTGGGTCCTTACTGTTTACTTTTGAAACTTGAAATCAGATTTTTTTTAGAGAGAAATTTTTGCTATGGTGCATGCACACTCACTGGAGAAACAGAGACAGAAAGCAAGAAGTCACTCATGAGGGAGATAGCTATGCTACAGTCCCTTCTGCATTCTCCTCTTGGGATCTTGGGCACATACACACATACACACACAAACACAGCCAACATGGGTTTTAAGTCACCAAATCCAAGACTCAGACCACGGTCAACTACATGGGAGTCCAGCGACATAACCATTATGCCATCGACTGGTCCCAAGATTAGGTATTTTAAGAATCATGTTTAATTAGTTCATCTCTCATAATTTTCATATTCATTCACATGTATTTTTGTTTTACATTTTTCTCTCTTCAAGGACTAAAAAACATTTCCAAGGCAGAAAGCACATATCACTTGCATTTTTACAACCTCCTTTTACTGATCCTTGTACTTAGTACGTAACACATAAACTGCCTGGTGAAGGTTTCAGAAGTGATGTCTTGATAAGCCATGGTATCAGATGCTATAGACAATTGCTAATGTTAGTCTAAAATAATATTCTATTTTTCCAGAATAGATTAGGCACATACATTTCAACTCTGGACTTCTCAATAATCTTAAAAATATTTTCTATTTTGAGATGAATATAAATTAACTAATTTTTCTTTCTTGTTAATAGGACACCTGAAATAGAAGACAGCAAATAGTTGCTGCTCATAGATAATTTTCTCTGAACTTTTTTTTAAAATAAATAGTCAGTATAAAAACCAAAAAAAGGCATAAAGTTAACTTAGCCATGTTGTCATTTTTAAATGCGTGACAAAAACCTAATATAGATTAAAACAGTTGAATCGGTATAGCATGAGGAAGTCAAGTGTATGTTCTAGACAAATTGCTTTAGAGTATCTTACAAAAGCATGGGGCCTGTGAATGAAAATACCACAGACACTCTTTAGAAGAAGGTGTGCTCACCACAAGTGGTAATCTAAATAAAGGGATAAAATGCTGGTAGTGTCTGGCCTTCTGGATACTTAATTGAACCAAAATAATGTGTGGAGGGAAGCTGATCATTATAGGAAAGGAGAGGGCGGGGGGAGAAAGTGAAGCAGAGTTCAAGACAGCAGGAAATAAAAGGCATAGAGAACTACTGAGCCAGAAAGGGGAATTGAAACAGACCTGATGTAGCACTAATCATTAGTGAGTGAAGTAATGAACTAAGGAAGAGACGGAGTTTTAGTTATGGCCCACCAAATGGAAATGAGAAATTTCCAGATGTTCCATATGGTCTGTAATTCAAATGCTTTGTGCCTTCAGGTCAGAATTTTCAAACAGATAACAGATGTAGAAAAGACTCGAAATTTCATGCACACACCGTGATGGTTAGCTTTCCAAATCTCAGGGCTTGCCTGTAAACTCCTCACATAAGAAGTAGGGGTTTAAAATAAAGCCTGTCAGACCTCAGGCAGAATTCCAGTAGAGAGAAAGAGTTCCAGGTTAATAATGGCTTTCTTTTTACATCCCAATTCAAATGGTGCAAAACAGCATTAGGGGTTTTTAACACAATGGCACCAATTCAAGAGCCATGGGGTTCAAAAGATTTCTTGGCAAATGGCTTTTTGCTAAAGAAAATAATTTAAATAAAAAACCTTGATATCAAGGATTAATTCTCCATACAACTGAATGCAATGTCCAAAGCTTCAAAATATCGATTTTTATCTTAAAGAAAACAGAAATTTTCTCTACAGTAACAGTTAAATTCTTGTCATTATTTTAATCTCAGAACTAAAGGAATTAGTGGGGGACCAGCAGTTAGCGTAATGGCTATGTCGCTGGACTCCCACGTAGTCGACCGCGGTTCGCTTCCCGGACCCAGTGACTTAAAACGCACGCTGGGCGCATGTGCATGTTTGCCCAAAATCTTGAGAGAATAGAGGAGAAGGGATTGCGGTGTGACCATCCCCCCTGGGGGGTGATTTCTCACTTTCTGTCTCTATGTCTCTCTCTGTCTGGGGAAGCGCATGCGCCCTATCGCGAAAACCTCTCCAAAAAAAAAAAAGAACTAAAGGAATTATTAAATTGTTCAAAGGAAATTTTAAGACACTGAATGAATCTTTGTTAGGTCCTCTTGGGTCTCCAACTTACAGACATGAACCAACCTCCACCTAACTTCAAATCAAGTAAAGAAGATAATAGATGCACCTAAATAAATTATCAAAAATTCTAGAGTGGCTAAAGGTGTTTAGAAAAAAGCAGTAGATTGTGTTGGGAGTAGAACAGTACTTATATGTATTAAGAAGAGTAAAGGAAGCATCACAGAAATTCTATGCTATTTCATAGAAGGTCATCTAAGTATATGTGATAAAGAATCATGTAGTTTTTCAAAGGACAGATCTGAGTCCAAACTCTGCTCTATATTCACTTTCTGACATGAGCAACGTTATTTAATTTCTCTAAGTCTCAAGTCCTGAGTCTATAAAATGGGAATATAAATTCCCAACAGCAGAGGGCTCTCGCAATGATAAGAAGAAATACTACATAAAAAATGTTTTCTAGTCTGCAGTACATAACATAGAAGAAACTTTCCCTCTGCGTGTGTTCTTGCTTTGGCCAAAGCATAGGACTATTTAGGACTATTTCTGCTCTTTCAGAGAATTCGGAGAAAGGTTATTACTCTCTTCTCTAGTTCTCAATTACTTCTCTCCATAGATTAAGATTGATAAGTAAACTTGAAATAAAAATAACTAATACCACAAGGTCCGGATTTCTGTTTCTCTTTCTTTTTCTCTGGACAGCAGGTAAAGCATGTTCTCCTTTCCACTCCTGCTTCTAGCAGTCCTTATCTCTTACTTGCCCTGTTATGCGAGGCAGGGTGTAGTCCTCCATTTTCACTTCCTGGTTAAGTGTCAGCTCTACATATCCAGGCCTTAGATTCAGGATGGGAAGCTCCTTTTGGCTTTGGACTGGAAAGTTATTCTCTAACCTTACTTTGGTATTTCCACATGGCTCTTTGTATAATTATCTATTGGTCTAAAAGCTAAGGAAGACGAGTGTTGAGATTAGTTGATACCCTCAAGAATTCAAATGATCAGGTGAATTCTGGAGAAAGTCCAAATTATTACACGGCAGTGAATTCACAAAATGTATACTCTAAGGTGGAAGGTGCGAGAAATGTACATTAATTTAACAGAATGATTCTTCACAATAGACTACAAGGGGGAACTTGGACTTAGGTGCCAGGCTCCTTGCTCAATACAATGGCAAAATGCAATTATTTTTCTCTCATAGCCTGTTAAAAGCATGTAAGATTAAAATGTTTAAGCTTTCAAGACCAGCAGATGGCGGAATGGTTACATCACTGGACTATCACGTAGTTGGCCACCTTCTGGCATGGCAATTCCCCCTGGGGGGTTGATTTCACTTTCCCTCTTACTGTCTCTTTCTTTGTCTCTCCAGCAAATTCATGTGCCCTAAGGAAAAGACCTCTTTAAAAAAAAAAATCCAAGCTTCCTTTTTGTATAATTAGTTAAATTATTCCAGATATCTATACACATATCACAGTTGTCCTTTAGTATCCATGGAGCACTGGTTTCAGGACCCCCTTGCGAATGCCACAATCTGTGAATATTCAAGTCCCTTATATAAAAAGTAGTAATTGCGGGAACAGCAGTTAGCGTAATGGCTGTGTCGCTGAACTCCCATGTAGCCAACCATGGTTCGAGTCCCAGACCCGGTGGCTTAAAGTCACGCTGGGCGCATGTGCATGCGTGCACAAGATCCTGAGAGGAGAATGGTGGAGAAGAGATTGCAGCGTGGCCACCCCCCCGGGGGGGCGATTTCTCGCTTTCTGTCTCTCTGTCTCTCTCTGTCTGTCTGGCAAGCACACGCACCCTGTAGTAAAAACCCCTCCAAAAAAAGAAAAGAAATTTTAAAAAGTAGTAATTGTATGTAATCTACACACATCCTCTTATATGTTTTAAATCATCACTAGATTGCTTATTATACCTAGTACAGTGTAAATGCTATGCAAATAGTTGTTATACTGTATTCTTTAAGGAATTATGACTAGAAAGTTATGTCTACGTATTCAGTAAAAACACATCTAATTTTTTAAAAATATTTTTCATCAATGGTTAGTTGAATCTATGGATGGAAAACTTGCAGATATGAAGGGCTGGTGTACTTTGAAAATGTTTATCTGTTGTATAAAGAGCTTTGAGGAATGTAAAATCAGCAAGGGAAGCATACTTCAAACCGTGCTACTGGTGCATTTTTGTACACATTACTATTACTACATAGCTATACAGCAAAATGCAGAATTTAAACAATTCACCATCTGCGTGGAGGGGACTAAAATCCATCACTGTGCCCCTCGGTGCACCTGGAGAAAGTGCTGCTCCTCTGCTGAAGGACTGTTGCCCGCATCAGAGGCAGCAAGTCCTGGATCTCTGCTTCTGCACGTCATACTTCATTTCTTACTTCTTGCTACCTGAAAGTGAGTATTTCCTTAAATTTTGTGCTGCAGGTGTTTTGCTTGCCTCATCTAACTTCCAGCCCTTCTTTTTTATGCTTTTGTATTTAATTGCCAGAGGTTTACATTACAGGGAATATAACTTTATAATGTGAGCAGTCAATGCTATCTTCATACCATTTGTTAAGTGACTAGTTATTTAAATATTGTCATATATTTTTTATTTGATCTATTTTCTATATTTTAACACTTTTTATATTTAGAGAGAGATATTTGCTATAGGATACATGTGCTTGCAAGAGAGACAAAGAGAGACAGAAAGTGAGAAATCACCCCCCAGGGGGCTGGCCATGCCACAATCCCTTCTCTTCTATTCTCCTCTCAGGATTTTGGGCACGCATGCACACAACCTGGCATGTGTGTTCTAGTCCAGCAGGTCCAGTACTTGAATCGTGCTTGGCCGTGTAGGAGTCCAGCAACATAACCATTATGCTATTTGCTGGGCCCAACCCTTTCCTTTTTTAAAGAATTATTTATTTAATTTTATTTATTTATTATTATTATTTTAATTTTCTATAGAGCATGTGAGCTCACCAGAGAGTAAGAAAGTAACCACCAGGTCTGGGACTTAAACTGTGGCTGGCCATGTGAGAGTTCAGCACCTCAACCACCACACCACCTACTAGCCCCTATTTTAGCCCTTTTTGTCCTATTTGTTTTACTTGTTTGGGTAACTTTTATTTTGTATTCATATTTTGACCCAATCTCAAATCCTACTTCTCACTTTTATTCTTTTTTTTTTTTTTAAAGCGAAAGATTTTTGCTACACAGCCTGTTCACTTGTCAGAGAATCAGAGAGACAAAAAGCAAGAAATTACCTTCCAGGGGGATGGCCATGCCGTAATCCCTTCTCCTCAGTTCTCCTCTTAAGATTTTGAGCACCCACACACACACACCTGGAGTGAGTTCTAAGTCACCGGGGGCCAGGACTTGAACCACAGTTGACTACTCTCTTATTTTTGTACCAATTTGCATCATTTTCTTTGGACAAGCCACAATCCCTTCTCTTTCATTCTACGCTTGGGATTTTGGACATGAACACACATACACTCCAAGTATTTTTCAAGATGCCAAGTCTGGGACTCAAACCACTAAGTCGGCTATGCGGGATTTAGTACCTTAACTACCATGCCACCTGCTGCACTCAATTATTCATTTTTAATCTTTTGATTTTGTTTTTCTTTTTCTTTTTCCTTTTTTTTTTTTTTTTTTGGAGAGGATTTTGCTATCAGGCATGTGCACTCGCCAGAAAGACAGACAGAAAGCGAGAAATCACCCACCAGGGGGATGGCCATGCCATAATCCCTTCTCCTCCATTCTCCTCTTGGGATATTGGGCACACACGCACACATGCCCGGTGTGAGTTTAAGCCACCAGATCCGGGACTCAAATTGTGGTGGACTACATGGGAGTCTAGCGACATAGCCATTGTACTAACTGCTGGTCCCAATCTTTTGATTAATGTACTTTTTCTGAAATAATTTGTTTTCTGTATAAATGGATCATTTTAAGTTTTAAAAAATAACTGAGGTTAATCTATATATTTTTGGGGGGGGGAGAGATTTTCACTATAGGGCGTGTGCGCTCGCCAGACAGACAGAGAGAGAGAGACATAGAGACAGAAAGCGAGAAATCACCCCCCAGGGGGGATGGTCACGCCTCAATCCCTTCTCCTCCATTCTCCTCTCGGGATCTTGGGCACGCATGCACACGTACCTGGCGTGAGTTTTAAGCCACCGGGTTCAGGACGTGAACCTTGGTCAACTATGTGGGAGTCCAGCGACATAGCCATTACGCTAACTGCTGGTTCCCAACCTATATTTTCTTATCAATGTTAAATTTTATTATCTATTTCCTCTTTTTAAGGTGACAGTATTATCCAATTTAGGTTTCTTTTCTGTCTTTTCTTTAATTATCACTTTTATTATACAAAAGTGGGATAATAAAATGAATCCTTTATATAAGCTTTTTATTGGAAATCTCTTGTATTAAATATTAATGATAGTGCCTTTGATTGTCTTTTACAGTCGAATCTTCCCTTCATGTACCTGCTGTAATTGTCTTCTACATGCTCCCACCAGTGAGGGGAGACATTCTCCTCCCCACAGTAAACAGCACCGTCTTGACAGAGCTGAACCTCCCAATGTACAGTCACAGCAAGTACTAAAGCAAACTGCAGAGTTAGCGTCTTTATCATCTGGTCTGTTTATATTTATACCATCATTTCTCATCATGTTGTTTGAGCAAATGTCACCTGCTTTCATGATAACAATGATGACATACGAATATTGAAACCTAAGAATTTAAATACAAATGAACACCTTTAATTTTATCAAGTTTAATCTCTGAAGCCTCATATTTTACTTGTAGGATGAAGTCTTAGTCATTATCTTCATATAATGATGTCTATAATTAAATCATGAAGTAGCATTCAAGATAGCAGTTAACTACTTCACACAACTGAATTACAGATAAAAAACAATATTTATGAACCACATTTAAATATTGTCCTGGCTATAATATATGTTAACAGGTATTATAATCATTTTTTTTAAATTATAAATCTAGGAAGCCTAATTTAAGTTTGCAAAGAATCAGCTAGAGGGTTTCTAAGACCTCCTCCCTTCACTTATCCCTTCTAATACCAGACTGGGGACAGTTGTCTTACCAAAACAAAAAACCTTTGAAGAGTTTTTTGAGGGGACGGCAAGTGGCAAGGTAGTTAAGACACTAGACTCCCATATAACTGATCACGGTTTCAGTTCTTGGACCTGGTGGCTTGTTTTCTCATGTTCTCGTTCTCTCTCTGGTCAAAGTAAAAAAATAAATAATAATAACAAATAAATAAATAAATCTTTAAAATAAAACAACATTTAAGGTGGATGTTAGTCCACATTCCTGTTCACATAAACATTAAACATAGTGTTATTGTCACATAATTATTACATATAATACTCACAGCTCTATGATAACAAAAGCATCCCCATTTGAAAGATGAAAACACTAAATCACCAAGAGTTTAAGTAAGTTGCTTAACACTATGTGTTGCCTACAGCTATCTCAATTTGGATTAAAAATTACTTCTATCCACCTCTGGAGCATAAAAACATTCCCAACCATTACCCCAGGAAAGAACTATGTTAAAAATAGGAGTAATTAAAGAGGCCATATTTAAAGAATGAACAAGTAGTGAGGAAGAGAACAAAAACTATCTTGTAAATTGAATTTTTTCTAGCTAAAACTATCTGAATATAATAAGAACAGAGACTTTAAAAGGAAATTGTTCCCCCAAAACAGAAGTGAGAATAATAAATAAATAAGTATATTCCCCCCCATATGTAAAATGTGCAGAGGAGTCAGTAATCATCTATGACCAAGGTAAACAGATCTGAATGAACAAAACCCTGAGGGGGGCCGGCAGGTGGCATGGTGGTTAAGGTGCTGGACTCCCACATAGCCAACCATGGTTGGAGTCCCAGAGGATGGTTTGAAACTCACACTGGGTGCTTGCTCATGTCTGCTTGTCCAAAATCCTGAGAGGAGAATGGAGAAGAGAGTGTACATGGCCATCCCCCCCAGGGGTGATTTCTCGATTCCCTCTCTCTGTCTCTCTGCAAGTACACATGCCCTATCACAAAGAACAAAAACAAACAAACAAAACACACAAAAAATCAAAACACTAAAAAAGAAAAGAAAAAACAAACAAATCCTGAGGATCTATAGACAGCTTTGGGCTGCCTCTAGAACTTGCATTGTTTCTTAGTGACTTCTTAAATCTGTGATGGAGGTTTGAAAACAAAAATAATAATAAAAAAAAAAAAACAGGCAAGGAGGATTACTATAATTTTTTTGAAAATGCCAGTGTCCAAGAATACTGGTAAGGATTTCCTGAAGCATCATGTCTCTACGGCATACTGTGACACCATATGTAGTCTCCTCCTGGGTTGTGGGAAGTGTGTGTTGTTGTTTTACATCATTAGTGTTTGGTCTATTTAAATCAAACAGCAGTGTCCTATTATTTCTATACTATATGCAACAAATTCTAAGCAGGGCGGTATAATTCTTAACCCCATTCAAAAAATTTTCAGGAATATTTTCTTGAATTACTGTACCACACAAAACATCCTTACAGATACAGATGTAGAAGACATATTGTATATGTCTTCTTTTAACGATCTAATATTTCTTATATGTGTAGATTTTTTTCCATCATTATAAGAAAAAAAATGAACGCTATAGTAACTACAAGCAAGTCACTACACTGATTTCTGTGTAATTAAAAAGATGCTGCCAACAGCAGCAGTAACTTTGAGGAGTGTTTATAGAAGTCAACAAAATCGTGTCAATACTGTGAAAAATGGAAAGTAACATATGAATTGCTTTGGGGCATGTGGTTAGGAAGTTTAACTCAAAAAAAAAAAAAAATCCTACAGAAATATTTTAGAGCTAGCAATTACCCTGCCACTGAAGTTGGCATCGAATCTCCCCAACACATCTCTCTCTCTCATACTCTTAATAGAACCTGTCCGTGAAAAATGCTCATTTTCTGCTGGGTAAGACACTGTGCAAGTGTAGGATTTCACAGTTCACCAGAAGGATTATATCACTTTCCCTTTTGGATGAAGTCCAGACTTCATCATGAAGGTGCATCACATCGTTATCCTGCAGAAAACAACATATGGCATGATGTCTCTAAAGAGCTAAAAATGGACTTTCTGCTAAAAAACTTAGTTGTAAAAAAATCAGTACATGTTCAGTATGTCTAAAGTTCAGGATTTAAGAAATCTACAAATTAAAAATAAAAAATAGAAGTATAAAGTTTTTACTAATGTGTTACAGTAGCAATACAACGTACAATGTGTCATTGATAGAAGTTATCACTTTCTTTAATTAGTAAAGGATATTAGAGTTAGAATGATTTATAAATGATCAACAAGACTGTCAAAATTTGGGATATACATAACAAAATAGCACTTTTTAAAAGTTTGTGGCAATCACAAGTTGAGTTCCACTTTAAAAAGATTAAATAAAACTAGACCTTCCATGCAAACTATCATTTATGGAGATAATGAATGCTTCATTAGCTAAAACTGTTGTTCATATAACATCGTTAGCATATATGGTATTATCTTTTTTTTTTTTTTTTTTTTTTTTTTGCTTCAGGGCGTGTGCGTTCGCCAGAAAGACAGAGAGACAGAAAGCAGAAATCACCCCCCAGGGGGGATGGCCACACCACAATCCCTTCTCCTCCATTCTCCTCTTTGGATCTTGGGCATGCATGCACACGCACCCAGTATATTATCTTGTCTTGACAGTCAAATATTTTTAAAGGCTAATAGTTATAGATAGCAAGTCATAGACTCGTAATATTGATAGATTCAACATATAGGGCATGGTTT
>NW_006203612.1:170094-189189 GCF_000334495.1 Tupaia belangeri chinensis | reverse complement strand
TCTTTCCCTCAGTTCTCTGCTCCTGAAAATGCTGTGTCCATTGTTCCACAGTGTACCTAGAGCCACTGTATGATTGTGGACTAGTAATATTCTTCTGTATTGGATGAAGGAATATGCACATTAGTATCATGAAATACAACAGTAGTTTGACACACAGTGATTAAATTTCTACCTTTCTCTTCAAAGATATTTATGATTATGAATTTGGAATTGTGTGGCACTTCCAAATACTGAGAAAAGAAATGCATGCAAAAGTCTCGCTCATGCTGGAAAAAAATTTAAGAATATATTGTATAAAATCAGGTGGCATTTCCACTTTAAGGATGTAGTAAATGGTGCCAAATTTCCCAGAAACAGAAACAAATTGAATAATGTCAGATATGGTTACCTTTCCTTCATCTCATGTGTTTTTCTGTAGTATAATTATTGACTTGGATATGAATGCTGACACTTCATTTTATTTTTATTTTTATTTTTTGGAGAGGATTTTGCTATAGGGCACGTGTGCTCACCAGACAGACAGAGACAGACAAAGAGACAGAAAGCGAGAAATCACCCCCCGGGAGGGATGGCCATGCCACAATCCCCTCTCCTCCATTCTCCTCTTGGGATCTTGGGCACGCACGCACACGCGCCTGGCGTGAGTTTAAGCCACCGGGTCCGGGCCTCAAACCGCATTCAACTACGTGGGAGTCCAGCGACACAGTCATTACGCTAACTGCTGGTCCCAATACTGACACTTCTTGACATTGCTCTTTCTTTGTGGCATTTATTTTCTATAGATACAAATAATGCTAAATCTATAAATCTGAAATAAAATATTTAGTAAGGTAATTTGTATACATTTAGATTTATTTGGATTTGTATCTCATGACCTTTCACATCACATATATTATTAAACTTAATACCAAATAGATGTGTAGGTAAATAATTGCAAATAATGATGACATTAAATATAGGCAGTACATTCTTTTCTTTGTGGAAAATTCTTAACAGCTGAATTATTTTCATTCAATAACTTTAGTTAACATTCTGCTTTTAGACCCATTTGGCCAGTTCTTCAACTGCTCTATATACAGACACACCTGCTATGCATCTCTTGAAAATCTGAAAGCTGCTCTCTCAGACTCCTTTCTAGAAGTTCCCATGTCATTGGCCGAAAATCAGATACTTCAACAAGTTAGACTTCATTCCATGATGTTTTATCATACTAGATATAAAACTACAACTATATACAAATGCACACACACGAGTTTTGTGAGTGTGCCCAGACCACTTGCCCAAGTCACCTATGCATCTAATGTTGAGTTCTAATAGTTTTATTCTTTTACCAATAGAATGTGGAAAAAACTGAGATAATATAGTACAAGAACACAGATATCCACACTCCAGTAGAAACTGACATTTCTTCCATGATAACATTTTAACGAACCAGAAAACAATTAACACAAAGAAAATTTGCTCTCGTCCATAGTCAGACTAATGGCTTTTCTGCACAAAGGATGTTTTCAAATAATACCAGTGCCTGCTATCCTATGATAATATTTACCATGCAAGATAGCATAGTATTACACACGCACACACACACACACACACACACACACACATGAGTTTATTAGCTTAATAACAGATTTCAGTTTCATTTATAGTTACTCAATTGGCTAAAAATTTAGTGCTTCCAGTGGCTTTTCTTCACCTTTTGTATAGTACTGCTTGATTGCATTTGTGAATGTAACCTTATATCCTCTACTAACAGTAGAAAGTAAGATAAATTGGGCTCTAAAATACACACACTAGAAGGC
This sequence comes from Tupaia belangeri chinensis, assembly GCF_000334495.1. Classification (NCBI taxonomy): domain Eukaryota; kingdom Metazoa; phylum Chordata; class Mammalia; order Scandentia; family Tupaiidae; genus Tupaia; species Tupaia belangeri. The sequence continues at coordinate 187,387 of NW_006203612.1, read as the reverse complement.
ACTACTGTTTAAAGATTAATAAGTGATCTCACTATAGCACTTCAGCTGCCTACAGTCTAAAAATATCTTCCCTGTGGTACTTTTCAGGAAGTCCCTGAGGGACCAATAAACCAAGAACACTAGACAGATCTGAACTCATCTATCACAGCTTTGATGGTGCTCTTGTGCACTGTATGTTTCTTCTTAAAAGCATCTAATTCACTGCCTGTTCATAGCATTCATTACTTGAAGCAAAGGACACTAGAAGAAGTAAATAAAACTTTAAAAAGACATATCGTAAAGTGAATTCATTCCATTTTCCTTTTTTTATGGATCAAAAGCCAAAACCACGTATTGTTCTAGAGATGTGATTGTCTCACTTAATTTTTTGCTAGATATAAAAACTGCACATTTCTATCGTTAGATAGAATATAGTTACATTTCACTTCCTAGTGTCTGTAATTCTGGTAGCACTAGGAGGCTTAGGCACCTCATCTCAAGGAGTCCACACTATCAAGTACTTGAGGGACTTTATCCACTTTTTCGTGGAAATCCTAGAAAGGATGAAGCAATGCAGAGAAGTTAGAATTCTGCCCCTAGTGTACCTGCTTCCCCTCCCACACTAGGGAATTCATAAACAGACACACTCTCACATTGTTTGACCCTCCTTCTGCCTCTGATCTCCAGAAACCTTCTTGAATGGCATGGGGAAGCTGTGAGACAGCACGGCTGTGTGTATCCTGTTTTTATAATATTTAACTTTAACATGAATAATTCACATTACACAATTGTAGTATTTAACAATTGATGACTGCCTAAAATGTATAAAGGAACTCACCTGAATATATTGTATTATCATTTGCAAAACTAAATATCAGATACACAGCAATAAACACAAACATGAGAAAGTGTCTTTCAATGCTTGTTTCTTGATTTATGCAAACATGTTGAGGACCCAGCCAGCACTCATTATCTTTAACCTGAGGAAAAGGCTGGTGAGAACCAGACAAAAGGAAACAGCCAGAAATTAGACACAAACCAAATAACTCAAACCAAACCATTTTCTTTGGAGGCTAAATGTTCTAATTTATGTCTGCTGAGGCATAAACCATGTATTTTTCCCATCACTTACTTTGTGCAAATACATGCCAACTACGCACATGAAGGGAAAAAAAAATGGCAGTCCATTTATAAACTTCCAACAAGCTGGATTTCTAGTTAATACGGTTACTTTTAACAAATTATATAAATATTTCCTTCAATGATAAAGGTAGTGAAGTAATTTTTATGTAATATCTTTAATATCATAATGTTTAGCTGCGGCAAATATGTTGTCTTTTTTGTTCTAGTTTATGCAATGCTATTTCGAGATTTCCAACACTCTTTAGACCAAACAGATTTTCTGTCAAATAATTTTTGTTTTAGTGTTTCCAAGACAATATAAGAGGAAATGTAACTTAAATAGGTACCTGATGAGAAACTATTGTTTTGGGTTTTCTATTTTTTTTTTTAAGAGGTTTTTGCTATAGGGCGCACGCACTCTCCAGAAATACAGAGCGAGACAGAGAGACAGAAAGCGAGAAATCACCCCCAGGGAGGATGGCCACACCACAATCCCTTCTCCTCCATTCTCCTCTTGAGATCTTGGGCACACACGCATACACACGTGCCTGGCATGAGTTTTAAACCACCGGGTCCGGGACTCATACCGCGGTTGACTACATGGGAGTTCAGCGACATTATGCTAACTGCTGGTCCAGAGCAACTATTGTTACAGAGAATATAATTTACCTTTTAAAATGATGCCTTTTTACATCAATTAGTAGTGATGTGTAGTCAAGTTGTTACTAAATTATTACATTGCCTATCAATCAAAATGAGCCATGTTACGAGTAAACATACTGGAAGGAATAGACTCATGCAGGAATGAAATGATCATTTTTGTCTTAACTAAGATCTTAAATTATTTTTGTCACTTTTCGGCTGTTGAAAAAAATGCTATTTGATTTTCAGTTTACTTTTTTTTTTTTTTTTTAGAGAGATTTTTGCTACAGGGCACATATGCTTTCCAGAAAGACAGAAAATGAGAAACTTCCCCCCACGAAGGGATAGGCATGCCAAAATCCTTGCTCCCCCAATCTCCTTCCAGGATCTCGGGCACTCAGGCACATGTACCTGTGATGTTTTAGCCACCAGGTCTGAGATTCGAACCACTGTCAGCCATGTGGGAGTCCAGTGATGGCACCAGTATGCCATCTGCAGCCCCATCAGTTTAATTTTTTAACCTCATGGTAGGGGAAAAAAATAGACTAAGAAAAAAAAATTCATAATTTGTTGGAACAGGAATGAACTTCTGGAATTAGCACTTTCATCCTTATGAAAGTATTAATCATCTGAAATACAAAGTACTCTTAGGGCTATACTCCAGATAAGCTGTGGAAAGCAACAGGAATCTTACTATTAATATTCCTGAGAGAAGGAAAGTCATCTCACTAGCTGATAACTCCTTACTTAGTTTTCAAAAAAGACCAAGACTATTTCTTGACATGACTTACCCTGGGGAATTGTGGAATTCTTCTGGCCTAAATAATGAGACATATTAAGCAGCCTGTGCAGAATCACTAATGGATGGACCCCTCTCGACTTTTTTTTTAATTGTATGGAAATGAATGACACATTTCAGCTTTTTCATCCTCTGAATGTGACAAAGGTTCCAAAACTTTTAGAGACAAATATCATAGGAATAATAATTTTTCTGAAGAAACATTTATTGAGGACACTGGTCATTAAAAATACTGTGATTTACATAAGAATTACCATGTGATATGTCTTCTCAGAATTTATGACAATAAAAAAACTTCTGGTTACACTAAGGTACTTTACATAAGTGAGCATCTCCTCTGCTTTCACCTTAATTAATAAGAAGCACAGACTACAAATGGAAGATCAGCAACGGAAACTAAGGATTCATACATTTTCTACACTTATGTCCTTTCCTTTGATGTACTCTTTCAAATTATTTTTCCTAATTATGATTCCTTTTTATTATTATTTCATTATTATTTAATTACATACATTATTTTTCTCAAGGTGATATTTTAATACTTTATTTGTAGTATTAAATCATCTATTTTCATAGTTTGTAGAACAAATGATTTAAGGAAGCAGAAGATGAGGCTAAATTATGACAGGGGCAAATAGGTAAATTTTAAGGAAGAATCTGCTAGATAGATATGAGCAAGTATTTTATAATAATTCTTCAGGTCTCAAATGTAATGAGTTTCCTTCAAAAGCTGTGAATCTTCAGCACTATATATTTAAGCTGTGGCTAAATCGCCACCCATCTGGCATGTTGACAAAAGTTCCTGGATTGGAAGAAAGGTTAAATGAGAAGCTCTCAAAAATCTATTCCACTCTATGATCCCATAATTAAATATGCTATACTTAATGAGCCATTTGCTATCTCCACAGGGTGAGTAACTTATGCTGTCTTCCAGCCAGGTCTAGAAACTAAATTAAATTAAATCTATCACCACCTAAAATTAAGAATAAGGGACATATATGTCATAATAACTGAAAGAGTCTGGGGTCTTGGAATACACATTTAAAAACTTCAGCATCACTGCAGTCATGTTAAGTATAAGCATTATTCTAAATATGAGGAATCAGAACAAAAGAAACATTAATGTTATTGAAGTTAAAACCAGAAAGAGTATGATGAAATATATTTTAATATTCTGAGTATTGAAAAATAATTGGTCATATCACAGATACATTTTAAAATACGTTTTTTCTTTTTTTTTTTTTTGAGAGGTTTTTGCTATAGGGCATGTGTGCTCACCACAAAGACAGAGAGTGACAGAGAGGCATAAAGTGAGAAATCACCCCCCAGGGAGGATGGCCACGCCGCAGTCCCTTCTCCTCCATTCTCTCGGGATCTTGGGCATGCATGCACACACGCCCGGTGTGAGTTTACGTCACCAGGTCTGGGACTCGAACCACAGTCAACACTACATGGGAGTGCAGCAACATAGCCATTATGCTAACTGCTGGTCCCTAAAAATGCTTTTTATAATGTGATTAATTTTAAAATTGGAAGGGTATAAGTATTTGTTTTGAGAGGGTTGAAAGTCCACTGTAAGTCAGAAACTAAATTGAAATGGCATACTTAATAACTACTCATATCTATCATTATATTTATGCAATATAGGAAAGGTAAACAAATCCTGAAGTCACTAAATTATTCACTGAGGTGAATTATCTTAAGTGAATGAACTGCCACATTGCATATGAATATTTTAAGTGGACAAACAACTTTATAAGTATATAGAATATTTTTACTTCCTCTCTCATTTGATAGTTTCAGAAAGATTTTGGTTATTGCTTTGACATTTTTGTTAGGGATCATTTAAAAAATAAGTGTTGTAAAGGTACTTTACTAAAAATTAATATAGACAAAATAAAATGTGTAAATTTCCATGTTTTTATGCCATTAAAATTTCCAGGATAATTTGACCATACATTTTGAACCCTAATGTAAACTTGATTTTAGTCAAACTTAAAGAAAAAACAAATCAAGAATGAGGAAAATTGAGTGAAACAAATTAGAATTAAAGATCAAGTTAAAACATACCAATTGAATCATAGGACAGGAGTGGCAGACACTGTTTATCATTAAATCTTGCAATAATGTTATTTGTTTCTTGGGAAAACAGTTATACCTAAACTCAATAGGAGTCTATAGGCCTCTAATTGCTATCAAGGTCTCTAACTGGTATTAATTCCAACATCCCTGATCTTCTTTATTGTTATTATTGATTTACATATAATGATTGTACATCTTTGTGAGGTATTGTGTAGTATTTCAAAGCATGTGTGAAAAGTGAAATATCAAATTAAAGAAATAAATATATCTATCATCTCCAAAATTTATAATTACTTATTGTGCAGAGTAAAATTATTCAGTTTGCTTATATTGCTCTTTATGCCCATGCTTTTGAAGTCTTATTTTAATAAATTGGAATTTAAATACGAGTGAGACTAAGTCTGAGTATAAATTAGACACCTTAGTTAACATGCCCTACAGTTCAGAAAAGTAAACTGAAACCAGATTGTAATGGAATTTTTTTTTGAGAGGTTTTTTGCTATATGGCATGTGTGCCCACCAAAAAGACAGAGAGAGACAGAGACAGAAAGCAAGAAATCACCTCCTGGTGGGATGGCCACACTGCAATCCCTTCTCCTCCATTCTCTCGGGATCTTGGGCATGCACGTACACGTGCCCAGTGTAAGTTTTAGTCACTGAGTCCGGAACTCAGACCATAGTCAACTACATGGGAATCCAGCAACATAGCCATTATACCAACTGCTGGTCCCAGTAATGGTATTTTCAATATAGCAGGATAATAGAGGTTTATAAGCAGATAATATAAAACTCAATTTTTATAGAAAATATTTTAATTATACATTATTTTATAGAAAATAGTAAGGATAAAATGTAGTAAACACTCTAGCATCTTTCAAGTAGATACAGTACATGTTAATATTTTATTATGTTTCTTTGAGGTTTGTATGCATATTAAGGTAAAATTTTAAAGATATATACAGAAGTCTCCATCCCATTTTTCCTCCCATTTCACCAAGAAGTAAGCTTGACCTGAATTTGTTGCCCATTCCAATTAATATATAATGTATATTATAATTTATTTAAAATTGTACTTAAATATAATATGCCAATTATGTAATTCTTCAGCTTGTTTTCCCATTAAGCATTATTACATTAACGTTTTCTATGTTAAAATCTACACATCTAGTATGTACTTTTTAACTTCTCCATTACTCGATTACATGACTAAATGACAGTTTTTTCCTTTTTTTGTTAAGTTTATTTTATACATTCAATCACTGTACATCACCACAGCTTGTAAAATGAATTTTCTCAGCATGAATACACTGCACAGCAGTCCAGTTAAAGATATCATACATGTTATTATCAACAGACTTATTCACAATTGCCAACATGGAACCAACCCAAATATCCACAACAGATGGATGGATTGAAAAGCTATGGCACTTATACACTATAGAATACTACTCAGCCATAAAATACAAGACCCTGGCATTTGATAAAAGTGGATGAATATGGTAGACTTATTGCTGTGTGAAACAAGCCAGAATATGAAAGATTGACGCTCTTTGTCCCCACTTAATATATATTGAATGTCTGGTGGAAACTGAAATATGGAGAACATAGAAGCATGAAAAATGGCTGTGGATACTGGAGACAGGGTGAGAGTAGGATGGGAGGTGGGGGAAGGTGAGAAAAAAGCAAATCAAGGATGAAAATAGAGAGACAGTTTATTTGTTATTATTCTATGACTTATATGTTCTTTGTAATATTTTACTATGAAAACAAAAATATGAGAATAGATAACTTACAGTATGGAAGAAAATATTTGCAAATCATACATCTGATAAAGGGTTAATATTCAAAATATGCAAGGAACTCTGACAACTCAATAGCAAGAAAACAAGCAACCTGACTAAGAAATGGGCAAAAAAAACCCTGAATAAATATTTTCTGAAAGGAAACATACAAATGGTCAACAAGTGTATGAAAAGAAGCTCAGAACCAACAGATAGCATGGTGGTTAAGGTGCTGGAGTCCCACATAGCTAACCAAGGTTTGAGTCTCAGACCTGGCATCTTGAGGCTTGAAAGTCATGCTGGGCATGTGTATCTGTGTGCTGAAAATCCCAAGAGAAGAATGAAGGAGAGGGGATTGTGGCATGACCATCCCCCTGGGTGAGGGTTATTTCTCACTTTCTCTCTCTTTATCTGTCTCTGTATCTCTTCAGCAAGTTCATATGTCATATGGCAAAAACCTAAACAAAAAAAGAGAGAGAAAAAAAGAAAGAAAGAAGGAAGGAAGAAAAAAAAAAAGAAAGAAAAGAGGCTCAACATCATGAATCATCCAAGGAACGTGAATCAAAATCACAGTGAGGTATTATCTGCATCTGTTAGAAGGGTCATTATCCCAAAGACACATGATAAGTGTTGGTGCATATGTAGAGAAAAGGGAGCCCTCCTACATTATTGCTGGAAATACAAATTAGTATAGCCATTATAGAAAGTAGCATGGAGGTCTCTTTAAATTTTATAAATAAAACTACCATATTATCCAGCAATACCATTACTGGCAAATATCCAAAAGGAATGAAATCACAATGTCAAAAATCTATCAGCATTCTCATGTTTGTTGCAGTAGCATTAACAATAGCCAAGATATAAAATTAGCCTAAGTCTCTATCAACTGATAAGTGGAAAAAAATTGGTATATACATATGATGGAACACTATTCAACATTTTTTTAATAAAAAGGAAATCCTGGAAATGTTATCATTTGTTGACAGCATAAATAAAATGACATCATAAACAAAAATTGATGAACCATTAGCCAGACTAATCAAGAAAAACAGAGAAAGGAACCATGGAGACAATGTCAGGAATGAAGTTGATAATGTTACAACAACTGTATCAGGAATACACAAAAACTATGAGAGAATCTATGAGTGAGTATATGCCAACAAACTAGAAAACCTAGATAAGATGGATTAATTTCTGGCAATGGTACAAGTTACCTAGGCTGAATCAGGATGAAATAGAAAGCCTGAATAGATCAATAACAAATGATGAGATTAAGTTAGTAGTAAATATTTTCCCAGTAAATAAAACTCCAGTCCAGATGGCTTCATTTCTGAATTCTACAAAATTGTTAAAGAAGAGCTAATCTCAATTCTCCTTAAACTATTTTTAAAGATTCAAAAGGAAAGAACCCTCCGAAATGTATTATGTGAAGTCTCCGTTACCTTGATACCAAAACAAGGACATAAAAAAAGAGAACACTATAGACCAATATCCCTACTGAATAATGTTGTAAAAACTTTTAACAAGATACTAGCAAACCAAATCCAACAGCACATGTAAAAGATTTTACACTGTAACGAGGTATGCTTTATCTCAAGGATGCAAGGATGTTTCACCATACACAAAACAATAATTGCAATACATTACATTAACAGGAAAAAAGATTAAAAACCACATGATTATACCCATACATGCAGAAAAAGCCCCTGATAAAATACAACATCCCTTCATGATCAAGATTCTCAGAAAAATAGAGGTAGAAGGGATTCCTCAGCACAACAAAATCCATATGTGACAGACCCGTTGCTAACATCATACTAAAAAGGGAAAAGCTGAAGATTTCTCACTAAAAACCAGTTTTCTACACATCTTTTCATCAGAGTACTGAAAGTCTTAGCCAATGCAATCAGACAAGAGAGTAAAATAAAAAAGCATTCAGATAAATTTAAACTATTCTGATCTGGAGATGATAGAATTATAGAAAATTCTAAGTATTCCATAAAAAATAAACACTCCTAGAAGTGATAAATGAGGGACTAGCAGTTAGCGTAATGGCTATGTCGCTAGACTCCCATGTAGTCGACCGCGGTTCGCATCATGGACCCGGTGGCTTAAACTCACGCTGGGTGTGTGTGCGTGCGTGCCCAAGATCCCGAGAGGAGAATGGAGGAGAAGGGATTGTGGCATGGCCATCCCCTTGGGGGGTGATTTCTCGCTTTCTGTCTCTCTGTCTCTCTCTGTATGTCTGGCAAGCACACGCGCCCTATGGCTAAAACCTCTCCAAAAAAAAAAAGAAGTGATAAATGAATTCAGTAAACTAACAAGATACAAAATCAATATACAAAAATCTATAGCATTTTTATATACCAGTAATAAATGGACCAAGACAAAATTGAAGAAAGAAACCCTTTTACAATAGGCACAAAACAAATAAGATTTCTTTTTCTAAAAAAAAGGCAAATTAGTTGAATTGACAGCTCTCCAAGGAATATTTACAAACGTCCAATAGGTGTATGAAAAAAAAATTAAAGTCCCTTACCATAAGAGAGATGTAATTTTTTTATTATTATTTTTTATCATCATAATCTTCTTTACATTACATTGGATTACATATAACTTTACAGTGTATTACATTGTTTTTTCAAAAGGGAATGCCATGCATGTCAGTCAATACAGAGACATTAATCTCCCCACTGCATCATTCAATATCTTTTCTATGTTTTGCCCCAATCATTACTATTATTATTCTAATTATTTTTTTTAAACAGTCAATCACTATTTCTCATTTCGCTTGTAAAAATTTTTTTCATGAAATACTTCTTGGACCTATTCAGTTGAGAATACTATACATGTCATCATCAACAGGTAATAAGCCATATCTGTTTCCCAGGATAGAGAAAGATAGCAAGAGAACAAATAGAGAGATGTAAATTTAAACCACAAAGAGATACCATTTAACCCCAGCTAAAATATCTATGATCAAAAATAAAAAGAATGTCAAATGCTGGCAAGGCTATGATGAAAAGGAAACCCTCTGACTCTGTTGGTAAGAAGGTAAATTAGTACAATATCTGTGGGAAACAATATAGAGGTTCCTCAAAAACCAACAAATAGAGCTACCATATGAACCAGTAATCAGAACTTCTTGTTATTTACCCAAAGGATAGAAAAACAGTCAGAAACACACTTTGCACTTCCACATTTATTGCAGTATTATTCACAACTGCTAAAATATAGAACACCTAAATGTCCTAAAACTGATGACTGGGTTGAAAAACTATGGCACATAAACACTCTGGAATCTTATTATTATTTTTTTAGAGAGGTTTTGCTATCAGGTGTGTTCTCTCACCAGAGAGACAGAAAGAACAGAAAGAGAAATATCAGCTCCCACTTCCACATTTATTGCAGTATTATTCACAACTGCTAAAATATAGAACACCTAAATGTCCTAAAACTGATGACTGGGTTGAAAAACTATGGCACATAAACACTCTGGAATCTTATTATTATTTTTTTAGAGAGGTTTTGCTATCAGGTGTGTTCTCTCACCAGAGAGACAGAAAGAACAGAAAGAGAAATATCAGCTCCCGGGGAGATGACCATACCACAATCCCTTCTCCACCATTCTCCTCTTTGGATTTTGGGCAGGTATGTACAGGTGCCCAGTGTGAGTTTTAAGCCACCAGGTCTAGGACTCAAATTGCAGTTGACTATGTGGGAGTCCAGCAATGTAAGCATTACACCATTTGCTTGTCCTAGTACTATGAAATCTTAATCAGCTACAAGGAAGAATGAGACCTATCATTTGGTTAAAAATGGATGATTATAGAAGATTTAATGTTGAGCAAAGTGAACCAGACTTTGAAGGATATACACTGTGCATTTCCATCCGGCTTGTACTGATTATCTATTCTCTATGGTAGCAGTGGAACGATCTGAAGATATGATAGTAGAGAGGATAAATGTAGATACCAGAGAGTTCAAGGGAGGGAAGTGGATAGAGCGTGAGTGGTAGAGGTTGAATGTAAGGTGCCGGGGAGAAACATTTAACGGACCAAAAAATAAAAAACTTCTCTCAGTTAAAAATAAACTATACATAGATAGATAGACAGGCAGTATATATCATGATAGAGACTTAATGCAAAATGTGAACTTAATCTTAAAATTAAAAAAAGAATAGGAAAAAAGAAATATCAGTATGAGCTTCAATTGCATCTTAAAATCATGTCTAAGATGTACTCATTATTTAGTCATTATTTAGAAATAAAAATGAGTTCTATTATCACTCCGAGGTCTGTAACTACTCTAAGGACTGAGAAAAAAATGATGTGTTCAGATTTGGAGCAGAAATTGTTCTAATGAGTTTAATAAAACTCTCAATGACTGTTGAAATCAGGTCAAAGGATCTCAGGAATCAATCTAAAGAGGTTCTTAAAGATAGGGTAATTTGGAAAAAATAGTAATAATAAAGAGAGAAAAAATCCTGGAAATACTGTCATTTGTTGATAACAAGAATGAAGATGGAGGACAAATTATGTGAAATAAGCCAAGCACAGAAACACAAATACCATATGATTTCACTTATAAGTAGATTCTAAAAAAGGCAACTCACAGAAGCAAAGAGTAGAGTGGTTTGTTGCCAGAGTCTGAGTGAGTGAGCAGTGATTTAGGGAGATTTTGGTAAAAGGATACTAAAATTTAGACACAGAGACATTGCAGTGACTATAGTCAATAACAGGGCATTATATGCTTAAAAATTACTAAGAAAGTAAATTATAATTATTTTCACCACAAAAAAATAAATGGTAAGTATGTGAGTGTGATATTGTGAAATGTATATTTGGTCTTTGCCCATTTCCTGGCATACAACTCAAAATTCTTGAAATTGTCAAAGTGATATGTTATAAGATGTTAATGAGATGCTATTTTTGTACATTAATGAGGTGTTGTTTTTGTATGTTTTGTCCTCTTGAGAGGACGGGTGGCTGGCAGCCTCTAGGTAGCTTCAGGATGGATACTGATCAGGAGAAAGACCAAGGTAGAATGGTTGGGATTTCAGCCTCATGCCTTAACCTGTGAGTAGGGAAGCAGGACTGAAGTTGAAGCTGATCTCCAGGGGTCAATGATTTAATTAATCATGCCTACATAATAAAATTTCCATAAAACCCAAGGTGTAGGCTTAGAGAACTTCTGTGTAACTGAGCACATGGAAGTTCTTGGAGGATGGCATGCTCTAAGAGGGTATGAAAGCTCCACATCCCTTCCCACTTCATCTCTTCATTTGTATCCTTTTTAATATCCCTTATAATAAACTAGTAATTGCAAGTAACATGTTTTACTGAGTTCTGTGACCCACTCTAGCAACTTTGTTGAATCTGAGGAGGGGATAATGGAAATCCAATTGGACAGAAGTATACAGCCTATACTTTGGTGTGAGAAGTTGGAGTAGTTTTGTGGGACTGAACACTTGACCTGTGGCATTGATGCTTTCCTCAGTATATATTGTCAAAATTGAGTTCAATTGTGAGATACCTAGTGAGTAGTGCTTACAGAGGTCACAGAACTATTTTGAGTTGTGAGAGTACAATTGGAGAAACTAAATAGTTCGCCCTCTATATTTAAACTGAGTTAATATATATGCAAGTTTGACTTAGTCATTGCAAAATGTAAATATATATCAAAATATCCCATTGTACATCATACAAATTTTTAAAGTAATGCAATATATATGTTCTGTCTTCTAGTGAACATAAACTAGAATTTATATGTGACAGTTTATGTGAAGTGAAATCACTGAGATACAGATTTTAGGAAGTGTAGTTATTGCCAAACTGCTTTCCAAAATAGTTATTCTAATTTAAACTCCTGTAGAATTTACATAAGAGTGTCCTATTTTCCACATCTTAGCATTACTTAGTTTTATCAAATTAAAAATGTCACCAACTTAATAAGAATAAAAAGGTATCTCATTGTCATTTTATCTTTTAAGTGATTAGTATCAAAATTACCTGTCCTTTCATAGTAGTGCATGAGCCTTCCAGGCTTTTTCTTCAGTGGTTTGCCTGGTCATGGTTTTTGCCCAATTGTGTTTCTTATAAATAGCTGTTCTTTGTGACTTAATCATTACAAATATTTGCACCTGCTTGTGATTTGTCTTTTAGCTTTGCTTTTGGTATATGGTTATACATACAATTTCAACTTTAGTGAATGCAATTGCTAAATAGTTTTTTATTATATTTTGTGCATTTTATGTTTTAAGAAATTCATCCTTCAGTTGGTCCCATGGCCTGGTTAGTAAAGGAGTCAGATTCCACATGGTCAACTAACTAATTACACAGTTTGAGTCCTAGCCCACTGGCTTGAAAAACAAAACAAGTGGGACCAGTAGTTAACGTAATGGCTATGTCTCTGGACTCCCACATAGTCGATCGAGGTTCAAGTCCCGGACTCGGTAGCTTAAACTCATGCCGGGCACGTGTGCATGTGTGCCCAAGATCCTGAGAGGAGAATGGAGGAGAAGGGATTGAGGCATGGCCATTCCCCCTAGGGGGTGATTTCTCGCTTTCTGTCTCTCTGTCTCTCTCTCGGTCTGTCTGGTGAGCACACGCGCCATATAGCAAAAACCTCTAAAAAAAAAAAAAATGTGTGCACGCATCCCCAAAGTCTCAATGGGATAGAAAAAATGGAGTAGAAGAAATTCCAGCATGACTATGTCTAATTCAGGGGTGCTTTCTCCCTTTCTCTCTCTCTCTTTCTCTCTTTCTCCTTATCTCTCTATCTCTCTTTTGTGAGCACAAGTACCCTCTAGTAATTTTTTTTGAAAGGTTTTTGCAATAGGGCGCGTGCGCTCGCCAGATGGACAGAGAGAGACAGAGAGACAGAAAGCGAGAAATCGATGCCCACGCCGCAATCCCTTCTCTTCCATTCTCCTCTCATGATCTTGGGCACGCACGCATACGTGTCCGACATGAGTTTTAAGCCACTGGGTCCAGGATGCGAACCACAGTCGACTACATGGGAGTCCAGTGACATAGCCATTACGCTAACTGCTGGTCCCCCCTCTAGAAAATTTTTAAAAAATCATCCTTATCTTGATAAAACAAAATGTATTAAAATAATTCTCTGATATTTTCTACTAAAAATGTGAAAGTTTGGCTTTTCCAATTTAAGACTTTAAAGATACAGTATAAGGTAGGGCTCTACATTTTATCCTTTTTCTATATAGAGTCATACTCACGCCGGGTGCGTGTGTGTGCATGCCCAAGATCCCGAGAGGAGAATGGAGGAGAAGGGATTGCAGCATGGCCATCCTCCCTGGGGGGTGATTTCCTGCTTTCTGTCTCTCTGTCTCTCTCTGTCTGTCTGGTGAGCATGCGCGCCCTATAGCAAAAAAACTCTCTAAAAAAAAAAAAAATGTGTGCACGCATCCCCAAAGTCTCAATGGGATAGAAAAAATGGAGTAGAAGAAATTCCAGCATGACTATGTCTAATTCAGGGGTGCTTTCTCCCTTTCTCTCTCTCTCTTTCTCTCTTTCTCCTTATCTCTCTATCTCTCTTTTGTGAGCACAAGTACCCTCTAGTAATTTTTTTTGAAAGGTTTTTGCAATAGGGCGCGTGCGCTCGCCAGATGGACAGAGAGAGACAGAGAGACAGAAAGCGAGAAATCGATGCCCACGCCGCAATCCCTTCTCTTCCATTCTCCTCTCATGATCTTGGGCACGCACGCATACGTGTCCGACATGAGTTTTAAGCCACTGGGTCCAGGATGCGAACCACAGTCGACTACATGGGAGTCCAGTGACATAGCCATTACGCTAACTGCTGGTCCCCCCTCTAGAAAATTTTTAAAAAATCATCCTTATCTTGATAAAACAAAATGTATTAAAATAATTCTCTGATATTTTCTACTAAAAATGTGAAAGTTTGGCTTTTCCAATTTAAGACTTTAAAGATACAGTATAAGGTAGGGCTCTACATTTTATCCTTTTTCTATATAGAGTCATATCCCTGCTTCTTTCCTTGAATAGTCTACTCATCCCTCAATTATTTTTGCCTTTGTCTTATCAAGTTTCATATGTTATATTCTCTGTTTTGTCCCATTATCTTACTTATCCATTCTGCACTCTAAACTTCTTGATGTCTACTAAGGCTCAGGAACACATCCTTTTCTTTAGATATTAAGTTATATTAATAAGAATTTTCTGATTGTCTCTATGATCTCTCCTTCAACAAAGGATTTTGGTTTTAAAATGTTGTATTATCTTTCATTGTGGTCTGAGGTACTGGTCTCTATGCTTTAAATTCTTTACTATTTTGGAGACCTTTTTGTGGCTTGTATTTAATCAATTTTATAATTAGTTATGTGTGCCAGAAAACAACTGTACTGTACTCTATTTGCTGGCTATTTAATTTTCAGTAAAAATTTTGCTAATTATGTTATTTTTGTCTTCTCTGTTCTATTTATTTGAGTTTTAATTTTCATAGAAAAGTTGTTTAAATCACCCAGTATGATCTTGAATTTATGTTTCTCTAATTCAAATTACATGCACACAGAACACAGTTACACACACAAAATCTTTATTTCCATCTAATTATTTTAATAGAAACTAAGGTTCACAGAGGTTTAGTAACTTGCCGAGATGACACAGTAGCTCAGAAATTAAGCTAGTATTTGAATCATGTTTGTTCCAGTCCACAGTCTTCGGGATCAAAGGACTTACATTATTCTGCTCAACTGTCATAGTGAGGTACCACGGACTGAATGGCTTCCTTAATAGAAAAGAATTTCTCACAGTTCTGAAGGCTAGAAATTTCAAGATAAAGTTATGGTCGACTTTGTTTCTGGAGAGGCCTTCCTTTCTTCAGAAGGTAAGAAAAGAAGAAAAGAAAGAAAAGGGAAATAAAATAGAAAATACCAGCATAGAATGCAAAGAAACTAATGGAAAAATCAAATAAATAGTAGTCACAGATATAAGGACAAACATTGAGAGGTAGTGCTTTCTTGTTTTAAGAGAGATTTTTGCAATACAGTGTGTGTGCCCACTGGAGAGACAAAGACAGAAAATGAGAAATCACTTCCCTGGCAGGGGGTGGGGGATGGCCACGCTGCAATCCCTTCTCTTCCATTCTCTTCTCAGGACTTTGGGCACCCACAGGAGCCCAGCATGAGTTTCAAGCTACCAGGTCCAGGACTCAAACCACAGTTAACCATGTGGGAGTCCAGCAACATAACCAGTACACCATCTGCTGGTCCCAATCACTTTCATAGTTTTTAAAATAAATAACATTTAGAAAAGATAGATGTCACTGAATGCAGCTAAATTTATAGTCAGCCTAAAATCTATAGAAGATACATTTATTTTAAGATAAAACAAATTAAATTTAAAAAAAATTTTGAAGAGTGTAAAAAATGACTATCATAAAACACACAAAAAGGGACTAGCAGTTGGCATAATGGCTATGTCCCTGCACTCCTATGTAGTCAACCATGGTTTGAGTCCCAGACTCAGTGGCTTAAACTCACACTGGGCATGTGTGAGTGCATGTCCAAGATCCCGAGAGGAGAATGAAGGACAAGGGATTGCAGTGTGGCCATCCCCCCTGGGAGGTGATTTCTTACTTTTTGTCTCTCTGTCTCTGTCTTTCTGGCAAGCACATATGCCTTATAGCAAAAACCTCTCAAAAACAAAAAAAAAGACAAAGGTTGGTGACAATATGAAGAAAAATGTCAGTGAACTTAGCTTAACCTAAGAAAAAGGAACAGAAATAAAGTGACACAGACATCGCAGTGGACACAGGCAGCCTGTGCCTGAATCTGCCTGTGCTGTCCAGGTAAGCCAAGCCCCTCTATTTATAGGGCACTGCAATACTACATAGGTGTATTTTGTGACATTCCATGGATATAGGTGATGTTTTACAGGCATAGAAAATAAATAATACTTCTACCAAGGTTTAGATATACTGGCACCAGGTGTATCTCCTGGTTAGAAGCAAAGAAGTTGTCTGTAAATTACTCATCTAGTGAAGTAAAGCCTATCTGCAGATGTGGGAAGTATATTCTTTTGCATACATCAAAGGGGTAATGGTTAAGCTAAAAGATTACAGTAGGCAGAGCAGGGGTTATTCTTTTCACAGTGGGGTCAGAACATTCCCTGAGCTCTGCGGATGTTTCCCCAGAGCAGCCCGTGTAAATTCCAACGATTGCTCTGCTTGCAGGAAGAGCTGAGGAAAAGACAAGCCCCAAGGCTTCTGCCATAGCTTCAAAGAGACATGTGATATTAGCTCAGAGCATGTCCCTGAAGTGTGCTCAGAACACGTCCCCACATCTCAGAACATGTCCCTACAGAGAACGAGGAATTCTTGCACACTATTGCTAAGATGCTGGCCCACTTTCTTTTTTTACGTGTGTATTATTTAAATCTTTGGTTGTCTTGTTTTATTTAATTTACACATACATGAACATTTCAGCATTATTTCTATTGTTAATAACTGACTTCCTTCGATGATAATCAAAGATGATACTTGTTAATAGCTAGCATCTTCTACGATGCTCAGGGATGAAACTTTTTAAGATTTCAATATTTTTAAATGTACTGAGAATCATCTTGTTAGCTAGTTTCTTCTCAAGAATGTTCAAATGTACCTGAGAACTATGGGGATTCTTCTGTTGTTTAATTGAGTGTTTTGTATGCGTCTGTTAGGTCTATATAGTCTGTATAAATTCTTTAATTTATGACCAAAAAAATGCCATGCAGAAAATAAGATATCTAGGAATATACTAACCAAAGAGATAAAAGGCCTTTACAAGGAAAACTGTGAGAAGCTGAAAAAAGAAATTGAGCATGATACACAAAAATGGAAAGACATCTCATGTTTCTGGATCGGA